>NC_041382.1:256756008-256763681 GCF_002162155.2 Triticum dicoccoides
AGTGAGAGGGTTGCTCTTCACTCGGTAGGATTTTTGTAACTTAGGCGAGCACAGGGCTGCAGCTAAGCCCCCGAGTGAGAGGGTTGCTCCTCACTCGGTAGGATTTTTGTAACTTAGGCGAGTGTTTGGACTGCAGCTAAGCCTCCGAGTGAGAGGGTTGCTCTTCACTCGGTAGGATTTTTGTAACTTAGGCGAGCACAGGGCTGCAGCTAAGCCCCCGAGTGAGAGGGTTGCTCCTCACTCGGTAAGATTTTTGTAACTTAGGCGAGTGCTTGGACTGCAGCTAAGCCCCCGAGTGAGAGGGTTGCTCTACACTCGGTAGGATTTTTGTAACTTAGGCGAGCACAGGGCTGCAGCTAAGCCCCCGAGTGGAAGGCTGGCTTACCACTCGGTAGGATTTTTATAACTTAGGCGAGCACAGGGCTGCAGCTAAGCCCCCGAGTGGAAGGCAGACTTACCACTCGGTAGGAATTTAATAACTTAGGCGAGCACAGGGCTGCAGCTAAGCCCCCGAGTGGAAGGCTGGCTTACCACTCGGTAGGATTTTTACAAACTTAGGCGAAACGGATTCGCAGCTAAGTCACCCACTGAGGGGGAATTTTATTGGACAAAAATAAAAAGCGACAGAAATTATGGAGGGACTATGACACTATTATTTTGAGGTCCATGAACTACAGAAGTACTTTATTGCAACTCATCCGAGTGATAAAACTTAAGTGTAAAATGGGCGGAGTAGCTCCGCGTTCCAAGCTCGGGGCTCGTCGATATTATGCTCGACATTGTAAAGACGGTACGCCCCGTTGTGGAGAACCTTGGTGACGATGAAGGGACCTTCCCAAGAAGGAGCAAGCTTGTGTGGTTTGTGCTGATCCACTCGGAGAACCAAATCTCCTTCCTGGAAGGCTCGACCTCTCACATTTCTGGCGTGGAAACGACGCAAATCTTGTTGGTAAATGGTCGACCGGATCAGAGCCATCTCCCTTTCTTCCTCTAAAAGGTCGACTGCGTCTTGCCGCGCTTGTTCAGCCTCTGCTTCGTTGTAGATTTCAACTCGAGGAGCATTGTGGAGAAGATCACTCGGCAAGACTGCTTCAGCTCCGTAGACCAAGAAGAATGGAGTTCTTCCGGTCGACCGATTAGGTGTGGTCCGCAGTCCCCAGAGTACTGAGGGAAGTTCGTCGACCCAAGCTCCAGCCGCGTGTTTGAGATCACGCATCAGTCGAGGCTTCAATCCCTTAAGAATCAGTCCATTAGCTCGCTCTGCTTGTCCATTCGACTGCGGATGGGCGACTGAAGCGTAGTCGACCCGTGTGCCCTGGGAGTTGCAGAAAGCTCTGAATTCCTCTGAGTCAAAGTTCGATCCATTATCCGTAATGATGCTGTGTGGGACTCCATATCTGAATATTAGTTCCCTGATGAAGCTTACAGCAGTACCGGTGTCAAGGCTCTTGATTGGTTTAGCATCGATCCACTTGGTGAACTTGTCGACTGCCACCAGTACATGCGTGAAGCCACTTCGTCCTGTTCTCAAAGGACCGACCATGTCCAATCCCCATACTGCGAAAGGCCAGACGAGTGGAATGGTCTTCAGAGCCGACGCAGGCTTGTGTGACATATTCGAGTAGAATTGACATCCCTCGCACTTATCCACTATCTCTTTTGCCATCTCATTCGCCTTTGGCCAGTAAAATCCGGCTCGGTATGCTTTGGCCACGATGGTCCGAGAGGACGCATGATGACCACAGGTCCCCGAGTGAATATCATTGAGGATGAGTCGACCTTCTTCTGGTGTTATGCACTTCTGACCAACTCCAGTCGCGCTTTCTCTGTATAATTGTCCTTTGATTACGGTAAATGCCTTAGATCGGCGGACGATCTGTCGAGCCTCTTCCTCATTCTCCGGGAGCTCTTTCCTCAGGATATATGCGACATACGGAATCGTCCAGTCGGGAATGACCACCAAAACCTCCATGATCAAGTCGACCACCGCTGGGACTTCAACTTCAGTCGGATCTGTGGCACTCTTGGGCTGTGGAGTTTCTTCGGTGAAAGGATCCTCTTTGACTGACGGAGTGTGTATATGCTCCAAGAACACACCACTCGGAATGGCTTCTCTCTTGGAACCTATCTTTGCTAGATCATCAGCTGCTTGATTTTTTAGTCGGGGTATATGATGGAGCTCCAACCCCTCGAACTTCTTTTCCAGCTTCCTCACTGCACTGCAGTATCCAGTCATGGCTGGGCTTCTCACGTCCCACTCTTTCATCACCTGATTGACCACTAAATCCGAGTCGCCATAGACCATCAAGCGACGGACGCCGAGTGAAATGGCCATGCGCAACCCATATAAGAGGGCTTCATATTCTGCCTCATTGTTGGAGGAATCAAAGTGAATCTGGAGCACATATCTGAGCTTATCTCCTCTGGGGGAAACCAGGACAACCCCAGCACCGGAACCATTCAACATCTTAGAGCCATCAAAAAACATGGTCCAATGCTCCGAGTGAACTTCAGTCGGCTGCTGCTGTTCAATCCACTCGGCAAGGAAATCTGCTATTGCCTGGGACTTAATGGCTTTCTTTGCCTCAAACTTGATATCAAGGGGAAGAAGTTCAATCGCCCATTTGGCCACTCGACCAGTTGCATCTCTGTTGTGCAAAATCTCTGATAGTGGAGCGTCGCTGACGACTGTGATGGAATGATCAGAGAAATAATGAGCAACCTTCTTTGTGGTCATGTATATTCCATACACAAGCTTCTGATAATGAGGATATCTCTGCTTGGATGGAGTCAAGACCTCAGACAAATAATACACTGGGCACTGAACTTTGAGAGCTTTTCCTTCTTCTTCCCGCTCGACCGTTAGCACAGTACTGACAACTTGTCCTGTGGCTGCGATATAGAGCAACAGAGGCTCTTTGCTGATTGGAGCAGCAAGCACCGGCTGGGTGGAGAGCAGAGCTTTTAGCTCGGCAAACGCTGCATCAGCTTCTGGAGTCCACTCGAACTTGTCTGTTTTCTTCATCAGTCGGTAAAGAGGTAATGCCTTTTCACCGAGTCGTGAGATGAATCGACTTAATGCGGCCAAGCATCCAGTAAGCTTCTGGACATCATGCACTCGCACAGGGCGTTTCATTCGGAGAATAGTGCCAATCTTCTCTGGGTTAGCGTCGATTCCCCGTTCGGAAACGAGAAAACCGAGTAACTTGCCACCAGGAACTCCAAATGTGCACTTTGATGGATTGAGCTTGATATCATACCTTCTGAGGTTGGCAAATGTTTCGGCGAGGTCAGTGAGCAGGTCGGAACCTTTCCGCGACTTGACAACGATATCATCCATATAAGCTTCCACATTCCGACTGATTTGAGTGAGTAGACACTTCTGAATCATTCGCATAAATGTGGCTCCGGCATTCTTGAGGCCGAATGGCATGGTGATATAGCAGAAGCACCCGAATGGAGTGATGAAAGCTGTTTTTACCTCGTCGGGCCCGTACAGACGGATCTGGTGGTACCCGGAGTAGGCATCTAAAAAAGATAACCTCTCACATCCCGCGGTCGAGTCAACAATTTGATCTATGCGAGGGAGAGGAAAATGATCTTTCGGGCAGGCCCGGTTGATGTGCTTGAAATCAATGCACATTCGGAGCGACTTGTCCTTCTTAGGAACCATGACGACATTAGCGAGCCACTCGGAGTGGTATATCTCTCGGATAAATCCTGCCGCCAACAGTCGAGCCACTTCTTCGCCAATGGCTTTTCTCTTCTGGACGGCGGACCGCCGAAGATGCTCTTTGACTGGTTTTGCAGATGAGTCGACTCTTAGGCGATGCTCAGCCAGTCCCCTGGGAACACCTGGCATGTCAGCGGGCTTCCATGCAAAAATGTCCCAGTTCTCACGGAGGAACTGGATGAGCGCTTCTTCCTATTTTGGGTCGAGTGTCGTGGAGATGCGGGTCGGAGCTGCTTCGGGGTCGGTCGGGTGAATGTGAACAGGCTTCGTCTCACCGGACGACTGGAATGCAGACTCTGTGGCGGGCTTCTTGGATCGCACCAAGTCACTCGGATCTGCGTTTTGCTTGTATTCTTCGAACTCGACTGCTGTCACCTGGGAATCGGCAATCTTGGAGCCCTTCTGAAAGCACTCTTCTGCCTTTTTCCTATCACCGGTGACAGTGATCACTCCTTTGGGACCGGGCATCTTCAACTTGAGGTATACGTAGCATGGTCGAGCCATGAACCGCGCGTAAGCTGGTCTCCCCAAAATGGCATGATATGCACTCTGAAAATCCACGACCTCAAACGACAACTTTTCTTTGCGAAAATGCTTTGAATCGCCAAACACCACGTCCAAAGCTATCTGGCCGAGTGACTCGGCCTTCTTCCCTGGTATAACTCCATGAAAGCTCATGTTACTAGTGCTCAGTCGAGACATCGGAATGCCCATACCTTTCAATGTGTCTGCATACAATAAGTTCAGCCCACTTCCACCATCCATCAGCACCTTTGTCAGTCGAGTGCCTTCGACAACTGGATCGACCACCAAAGCTTGCCTCCCAGGGGTGGCAATATGAGTCAGGTGATCAGATTGGTCAAATGTGATGGGTGTTTGAGACCACTTCAGATAATTTGCTTTTGCGGGGGCAACCATGTTCACCTCTCGGTTAATCACTTTCAGTCGACTTCTGCTTTCCACATCTGCAAAGATCATCAGAGTGGAGTTGATATGCGGATATCCTTCCTCACTGTCCTCCTTGTCTTCGGCCTTGTCCGACTCCTTCTCCTTGTCCTTAGACTGTTTTCCCTGAAACTGCTGGATCAGGAGTCGACATTGGCGAGTGGTGTGCTTCGGGTAAATGATATTCCCCTCTTCGTCTTTCTTCGTGTGAATGTGACATGGCATATCCATCACGTCGTTCCCTTCTTTATCCTTTACCTTCTTGGGGTTCCAGGATCCTTTCGGTTTCCCCTTAAACTTTCCTTGAGTCACGGCCAGAGCCTCTCCAGGAGCTGCCGGTTCAGCCTTCCGCTTCTGTTTCCGACTGGTGTTTCCTTTTTCCGACTGACTCGGCTTGTGCTTGCCGCTTCGGAGTCGGTCTTCTTCTTCGCCGTTGGCGTACTTGGTAGCAATCTCCATCATCCGACTCAAGGTCATGTCACCGGTTCGACCAAACTTTAAACTCAGTTCTCTGTTCTTGACACCATCTTTGAAGGCGCAGACTGCCTGATGATCAGACACATTCTCCATAGTGTGGTGCAAAGTGATCCACCTCTGAATATACTCTCTGAGAGTCTCATTAGTTTTCTGCACGCAGACTTGCAACTCTGTCAATCCAGCTGGTCGCTTGCAAGTTCCTTCAAACGTTCTGATGAACACTCGGGACAGATCTTCCCAAGTGTAAATGCTGCTAGGAGGTAATTGAGTCAACCATGCCCTGGCAGAACCTTCCAGCATGAGGGGCAAGTGCTTCATGGCCACTTCGTCGTTCCCACCACCAATCTGAACTGCCACTCGGTAGTCTTCAAGCCAAGTTTCAGGCTTTGACTCACCAGTGAACTTGCTGACTCCTGTTGCCAACCTGAAATTGGGAGGGATAACTGCGGCTCTGATAGCCCTGCTGAAACATTCAGGGCCAGAAACATGCACTCGACTGCTTGTGGGTACATCTCTGTCGAGTGCACCTCGATGGGCTCTGTTCCGGTCGACCAACCCTTGCACGATAATGGATCGCGCGTCGAAGCCTGGTTCTCTGGGGTCGACTGGAACCCTACGCCCTGTACTGTACTGACGCCTATCATCTGGCTGCCGAGGAGCGTAAGACCCACCCCTCGGAGGGGAATAGGGCACTCGACGCCTGTCATCTCGGTCGAGTCTGTCGTCATATTGATCTCGTCGATTCCCGCGCCCTTCGCGCCGCGGAGGCGATCTGGGGCTGTGCGCCGACTGAACCGTATTCACAGTGACGGATCGACTGTGAATTCTGTTGCGCGACTGAGACACGGCTGAATTCTGATCTCCTGCTGCCCGGAGTAGATCCCTGATCTGCAACAAACCTCTGCCAGCTTCCGACTGCGAAGGCTGGATGGACTCTTCTATACGGGTCGCAGCTGCTAAATTCTGAATTGGGGTTCGATATACCTGAGTCGGCGGGAAGAGTTGGCGTCGACTGGTGTCGGGAACTCATTGCCGCGCGCGCTCGTCGAGTGCTCGCTGAAGGTTCTCCAGTCGAGTGCGCTCGGCCAAATTGGCCAGACGCGCCTCCTCCAAGGCACGAGCCTCGGGAGTTTCTCCTGCGATGGGAATACGCAGGGGATCCTCGTTCCTGCGGCGAAGTTCCTCTCTTTGCAGAGAGTCGAGTGGCTCGGGCTGGTACTCCTCGTAGCCTCGTGTAGGGTCGCCGCCGCACCTGCTCCACCTCCACAGGCGAAGCCAGGGGGACTGTGGGGCCCGTCGACCATCAAGATTTCCGCCGCTGGATCACTGCTACCGCACTCGGATGCAGTCTCTACGGAGCCAGTCGACTGATCGAACAAGCCGTAGAGAGGTTCGTCGGGCTCGATTGCCGCAACTTGGATGGTGGCCGATTGGCGAGCCACCGCGTGCCTCACCCATCGCTGAAGCCTCGACCGGCCTGAGCGCTTGCGCTGGTGGGAGACCGGGAGGGTGGACGATAAAGGAGCCGACCGATACTGGGTCGACGGTTGCCGCAGCAGAACACCACGGACACATGCGTGAAAATGCGTCGCACCGCGGACGGGGAGCGCATCCACGTCGAGTGGAGCCTCCTGGAGCCATGCGGAGTCGTCGGTGATGAAGGCGAGAGTGCCGAGACGGATCTCTTGACCCTCGACCAAAACTCCAGCAGACACCATGATGAAAGTACTCGGAAGAATCGCAACTTCTCCACAAAATCGCTAAAACACCTGCCCCAAGGTGGGCGCCAACTGTCGTGGTTCTAAGCCTGACAGTAGAGTGGGGGGTAGGTATTGAGAGGCAAGGTCCTAGCTATGGAGAGGTTGTAAGCACAAGGGATGTACGAGTTCAGGCCCTTCTCAGAGGAAGTAACAGCCCTACGTCTTGGAGCCCGGAGGCGGTCGAGTGGATTATGAGTATATGAGTTACAAGGTGCCGAACCCTTCTGCCTGTGGAGGGGGGTGGCTTATATAGAGTGCGCCAGGACCCCAGCCAGCCCACGTAGGAGAGGGTTTAAGGTGAGTTAAGTCTGGGGCGTTACTGGTAACGCCCCACATAAAGTGTCTTTACTATCATAAAGTCTACTTGATTACAGGCCGTTGCAGTGCAGAGTGCCTCTTGACCTTCTGGTGGTCGAGTGAGTCTTCGTGGTCGAGTCCTTCAAGTCAGTCGAGTGTGTCTCTCGTTGGTCGACTGGAAGGCGACTTCTTCTAAGGGTGTCCTTGGGTAAGGTACTTAGATCAGGTCCATGACCCTACCCTAGGTACATAACCCCATCACTCGCTGCTGAAATAAACGTAGCAGTAGCGCGCCTCCTCTAAGCCGCGCTACTGCTATAATTCCCACGACTCCGCCGTGAAGCTAGTTCTAGAAGCATCGCGTTAATTCAGAGCACGCTACTGCTAGGTAGTTTAGCAATAACGCCTTTACCTTTAGAGCACTACTACTAGAACTAGCTATCTCCCACCCCCACACTCTC
>NC_041382.1:256763882-256774140 GCF_002162155.2 Triticum dicoccoides
GGTCCTCCCCCGCCGGCCGCTGTCGCCCCCGCCAGCCGCCGTCGCCTACCCCTCTTCCCTCTGCGCCGTCGTCAACTCCTCCTCCTCGCTGGACTCGGTACCGCCATCCTTATCCGTCCTCCCTTGACTCGCCGCCGGCCGGCCCCTCCTCGCTCCGCCCTTCCTCCTCCGTCCTACTCGCTCCTCCCTCCTCCGGTCGCCCCTCCTTCTCCCTCCTCCCTCCTCCATCCACAACCCCTTCTCCCTACTACATTTTGATTTAGTATGCTAGTTCATATGCAACATTTTGATTTAGTTCATGTGATTTAGTTGATTTAGTAGGCTACTTGATTTAGTTGATTTAGGACATTTTGATTTAGTTGATTTAGTAGGCAAGTTAATTTAGTAGGCTAGTTGATTTATAGAACATTTTGATTTGGTTGATTTAGTAGGCAAGTTGATTTAATATCCTAGTTGATTTAGTTGATTTATTGAACATTTTGATTTAGTTGATTTAGTAGGCAAGTTGATTTAATAGGCTAGTTGATTTAGTTTATTTGTAGAACATTTTGATTTAACAATTTTTTTCTTTCCTGTGAAGTGGATCGTTAATCCTTGCTCATATTGCTTTAGGAAAACAGCGCCACCACCACCACCACCATGTCGATTGTGCAAGTCAAGGTGCGCCAGCAGCCTTGCAACTACCAAGTTGTTCGACATCTACTTCCAGCCGAGTTTTCGTCATGCGGCGGTAAGAAATTATATGAAATGTAACAACTATTTTATTTTTAGTGTTGGCATGACTGCATTGTGTCATTTTGCTTTTTTTACATAGATCGATCCATGTAATGTGAGGTTGAAATTCAACAAGCTGACAGGAGACACTGTGATATCTGAGGCTCCTGGGGGGCGTACACTATGGAGATCGAGAAACGACGCAATATATCGCAGATTGGAGGAGATGGATGGGCCCGTTTCCTCGCCCGCATGCGTCTTACTGGTGGTGAGTTGATCAGCTTCTCCTTCAGAGCAGAAAGACCCAAGCTGGCTGTCATTTATATCAACCTGGTGGAAGATGATGAAGATGACGAAGATGATGAAGATAATGAGGACCCACTCGATGAAGATGATGAAGACCCACTTCATGAAGTCATCGTATCTCAAAGAATGAGGCTGAGCGAGGAGGAGGTGTGCAACCTATGGGACATAATTCCGCCATGTGCTGACTTTGTCGGGGCGCCATTCGTGACCCGCCTGACAAGTACCATGGTCGATCGACATGATATGGTATTGTTATACTTACAAATGCAAATTATCCGATGATATGCTTAGTGTAGAGTCCAATGATATGTTGTGTGGAATCTAGTCGATGATATGCTTTAGTGTAGAGTTCGATCACATGCTTATTAGTGTAGAATCTAAGGAACTATTAATAGTGTAGATAATCCATATATACCTATTTGCAAGAGTATGTGCGAGGCTATTTATTAATTGATATGTTTTTCTTATTCAGAAATTGGCAAAAGGCCTATCTGTGAGTTATGGTATCGAGCCTGATGAAGAAGGCTCAACTGGACCACGCTTTACCGCAAGGGGCTCCATCACAACCTATACTTACCGCGTGGACACGAACGATCGTACACACTTAAACTCGGTTGGGTGGAAGAGATTCCTCGATGGCAAGAATCTTCGTGTTGGACAGGCCATCCTAATTACTATCAGGACCACCCACCGCCCAGGCTTGAGGATGACGATCATCTTTGATATCATCTAGAACTACATGTGTGTGTGTGGCTATATCATCTAGAACTACATATGATGATCGTCGTCGATATGACCTTGTACTGCTTGAGGATGCATGTTGACTATACATGAAATTGTTATCTAGTACTCCCTTCGTTCCAAATTACTCGTCGTGGTTTGAACTAAATCACGGCGAGTAATTTGGAACGGAGGGAGTACTACCTAGTACCTATAATGCTTTATGAAATTGATATCTAGTAGTAGTTTCTGGAAATTGCGGTTTATTGAAACCGAAACGGGGTAGGAAGCGGGGGAAAATGATGAAAGATATAGCAGTAGCGAGGGGCTAGGAAATTGCTACAGCTAATTAATAGTAGCACATTCCAGAAAAGCGTTGTTGATATAGTCAACAGTAGTAGCGCGGGGTGTGGACCGTGCTACTACTAGTAGTTAGTTGTAGCGCCATAGTAGGAGCGCGGCTACCCGTGCGGCTGCTAGCGTCAAAACCCGCGCTACTACTAGGGTTTTCCCTAGTAGTGATGGGCTATCTCGAGCTGGTCCAAATTAGCGACCAACAGGCCAGTAGGCTCCTAGCTGGGCCGAATCGCTGGGAGAAGCTACAGGCGCTGCCGAACAGATAAAATCGCCAAGTGAAGTTAGAAGCTAGCTCCAGAAGCTAATTTTGTGGAGTTTGGGAAGCTGGGAGAGGTTCAGAACAGGCTCTAAGTATGCATTTTTGTTGCAGGTAACTAGTAATTGTGTATACGTACAATGCACATAATACTGTATTAAACAAGATATTAATTGTATTGCATGGAAATATTAGGCAAAATATAAATTACATGTTAATATTAGATAGGATATAATTACTTGGTTGATGTTGACATTGATATTAGGCATGGTATTAATTAATTGAGGGTGTCATACATATTTAACACAAAATACCAGTGTGACAAACACTATTGGAGAGATGTGGTTGAACATATGAGATTTGTTGGATCTCCGCAACTCACTCTTTTTATATTAATATAGATATAGATAAAACTAAAAATACACGATAAAACGCCAAAGATGTAGAAATGCATCATAATACACTGGCAAATGCCGCTAGTGTCATCAAAGGAGAAGCATGAGAGCTTTGCCGGGACCACTAGTAACTGTGCACCCCACCACCCACAAGTCTGAAGCACACTGCGAACACATGCCTCAACAATGCTTGCTGGAGAGCCCCCCTCTCCTAAAGCTTGCAACCATTAACGACAAAAGAAATGGGCGACTTTCATAGGAGGCCCACCCAGACATTTAGATATATTAAAACTGAGCACCCTCCCAGCCCTCTCAGACCATCAAGGTTTCTGGCCGTCAGATCTGCGAGAGGAGTTTTCGGCCGTTGGATCAATTCTCAAATGCTCCGTGCTAACCAAAGATCGCTAGGCGACCTGGGCCGCTGCTCCCATAACAAAATGGACGTACTGCCATTATATGGGCCTGTTGGGCTTCAGATGTGCAAGCGACCCAATGAAAAAAAATAGCGCAGAGTTCGCAATCGCACATCTGGCTTGTGTGCGAACAGTTCCACGAAGCAAAAAAATATATTATGAATACAGACCCCTGTCCCGTGTGCTCGGCAGCGGCTCCATCTCGCGGGCGGGCGAACCGATGTATACGAGGCGAGCGACCTACGACTCGCCGGGCGGGAGAGGCCATGTCTGTTCTTGCGATGCGAGTGAGAGGATCTCCTCGCGAAGCAACGGCAACGCCATGGGGCAGTGATAGCATAGCGAACCGTCGCCTAGCGATTCAGTCATCGGCGATAGATATCATTGTTGGTACGGACCTTAATGGCAATTGATTTGCCCACTTGCCGGCGTCCGTTCCTACTAACTTAATGGAAATTGATCTGCACAGGCCAGTTACTATTCGATTGGTGCTCTTACAGATCCATATGGTCTCGACAATCGCGTTGTTCCTCTCCGCCTCCAGCTACTTACTTCGGCATGTTGATACTTCATCTTCTTTGTTCCACTTTCCCCCAATTCTTTCTCCATCAAATTTCAGAATTTATCTTATTGATTGATGTTGTTCTTTCTACCCCCAAATGAATAGAAGGTGCTCCGAGTTGACGAATTCCAGGTCGTTTCCGATGGGCTGGGTTGTTCCTTGCCGCTGTAATGGCGAACTGTCAGGTTATTATCCGTGTCATCTTACTATTCGTGCTCAGCCTGCTGCATGCACAGGGTATCTACAGTTGGACGGTATTGTTTTGATTCATCACTACGATTGGGTTCTTAATCTATATCCCGTTTGGGAATTTTTGTCTCATGATGGATTATTCAGTGGAGGGGACTGTTCTAGGAATCCGAGGGACGATGGCATATGGAGCAACTTCTTCTGTTTATCTTTTTGGACAACAACTTTACATGCTTCCGAAGACTCTAACTGAAGGTATCCCTTTCATTATATGACATGCATGGTGAATTTCAACATTACTTATTGATTTGAAGAAGTACTGAAGCAGGTACATACATACATACCTATATGAGGTATCCATGCCAAAATAAAGTCAAGTACGTCATGGATTGGATCCATACCCAGCTTGGCCATGAACCAACATTCTCTCAAAAGCTTGGTAAATAATCTTAGTTGAATGAAGAGTACTTGAAAGGATCACTGATTTGGTCCGATGTTTGTCTGATCATGTATTGTTTTGGCAACAGGCGCTCCCTTCCCTCTAAACTTCTGTGTTTTTTCATCAAGACGATGTTCAGATGCAGTCTATGCGCACGCACATATGGCGCTTAGCGTTTCCAAATGGTTGTGAAGCTCAACACTTTTGATAAACACTTTGTGCTCTTTATGTGGTGATGCACGTTCTTAATATGCATTATGTTTCACATCTGACCAATTTTTGTGACATGATTAGTGTCTCGTGGCATATTGTTTTTAGGGAAATGAAGGAGATCAGATAAATTTTCTCGACAAAGCCAAGCATGTTTTTAAAGTCATGTAAGGTGGTAGCATGTAAGGATCTTCAGTCACTATTTTTGCAGCATGTTCTGGATGTAAATCGGATGCCTGATGCCATGTATAATAGAATACAAATACGCAGAGGTTTCAGCCAATTTGTTTTCATGCAAAACAGTAGGAATTTCTCCTTACTGCATGTATTTATAATATTTTTCAATGAGTCTATACAAACTTGGTTTGTATCAGAAAACATTCGTTGAGCAGAACAGTTACATATATAGGTGGCCTTTTGTGATGTTAGTCTCGGTTAATTCCTGAAATGGACAGTGATGGCCATCTAAATTTTCCCAAGGCTCTGTACATGTACAGCAAAACTGAAACTCAATATAGATGTCTCTTTTGATGAAATCATTTATGCAATTATGCTAGAGAATCATGCGAGATGGTAATGTTTCTTGTATAGTTGTTTCAAATATGAAACTAGATTATGCCCAGGATGCTCAGATTGTGGAACCTCATGACCTAATTGCTTACTGCTGCTGTTAAATCCGACGACATGGAGGTAGACATGACTATGAAGGATGGTTGTCAGTCACACCGCCCAACGACGACGGTATCCACATATTTTGTCAAGATAATCTTCGACCATTGTACCTATGAAGATAAAGCAGTTGTCCATGAGCTTGTTGTGTTGGGAGACGAGGATCCCCCACCTTGCATGGTACCTCTTTTTTCTAGGGGATAATTGTACCTCTTTTAACTGAAAAAATATTTGTTATTGGTATTTAATAAAGATGTTTTGCTGAATAAGCATTTCTAAAGGGGGCAATTCGCTGTCTTGAGTTAAGTTCCTAGGAGTGCAAGGTCTGTTCTTTTGCTAACTGCACGTTTGCGGTTAGGGATCAATTATTTTATGTACATGAATGTTTGCTGGTGTAAGGGTATTCTCATGAATAATTTAATCTGTGGCTTTGGATCATATATTAAATTTCAGAATAGTTGTAACCTTGAAAATGATCATGCGAACCAGCAAAAATATTATTCAACAATCTGAACACTACATTCCATGTAGTGCCCTTAAATCATGAGTTTGCTAAAGTTATTTGTGTTCATTGTGTTCCCGGGCAATTAGGTGACATGACTCTAGTATTCTTTTAAGAACAAGTACCGGCGCAGTATTTCATTAATCCAGAAAGTTTAGTTTGCTATTATGCTTCAAAGAAAAAAGACGACCTCAATTTATATTTAGTTTTCATATATATTTTCTATTTACAGAAAATAAAATTATTCTGATTCATCATGAATTTGTACTCTTCCAACCCTTACTATCTGGGTAATAAACGGGCGCGGCAACGCGTGCCATCATAGTCTAGTAGTCTTTATGGTTATGCACAGGAAGAACCACCCACAGGCAGGGGCAATGCCCCGCCCTAGCGCTGTACACTGGGCACGTGTCGCTGTGGCCGTCCGATGACACGCAACACCACATGGAGAACCAACCAGCGCCCCGATAGGTCTGGCCACTCCAGATTTACACGGGGAGCCACCCAGGACCTCCAGCCACCTCGGACGGGCTCGGCAGCACTGGTCATCGCCGCCTCTAGTGTTCCCCATTAGGAGTCCACCACCCACAGCAGCAGTAGAACCAAGGCGAGGTTGGTCATGATGGAAGCCCGCAGGCCTGCGGTGCCAAGATCAGGCCCGACAGCCTCTGCCACCAACGCACCACCCCGTAGCCCGCCGAGGAACACTGCCGCTCCCCGGTGCTGACCCAGGCAGATTCGATGTGAGCAGCCGTCCACCGCCATACGCACCATAGACGGGAGAGATGAGGGGAGGTGGCCAAGGGAACCACCCCGTCACTGTCACTAGAGCCTTCCTAGGGTTCGGTGGCTGGCGATACGCGCGGGGTGGGTGGGGTGGGGGAGAGTTGTTCTTATGTGCCCCACGCGAAGCCGCATAGTACAACCGCCGCAGCCACCTTTGCATGGATAGTTATTAAAACAAGATAAGCTCAAATGTCTTATGTTCGAATATTATGACAAGCAACCAAGATAAATTAATTAGTTTAGAGCATAAAGCTAATATTAGTGGGGTACACTGTCTATTATTAGGCCACGACAGGTCTGATGTCAACTCTCCAAAAAAACATTGCTGGACGAATAATGGTGTGAGCTCTGCAGACCGGCCGTTCGTGGAAAGTGCGCGATGCACGTTTTCGATGGAGGGAGCTATTTTCCCCGTCAAAATACTGTTTTCTTGTGGGTCATTCCATATTAACACTCTCGTCATCAATCAAGGACGTGACTTGGCCCTTTATTCAGAGAACATCACACTTCGTGGCCCGTAAACTGTACCATTAAACTGATCACACACATCATTCAAAGTCTCACTGTTCTACTCCAACAATGGTGCGTCGAAAAATAAAGAAAACACAAATGAGACGTATATTCATTCTCTCTCAAAACAAAGATGTATATTCACTAAGAAGCACTTGATTTGTAACCTAAATAAATTCAACAATCGGTGGGCTCATTCCCGACTACTCAGCCCCAACAACCAGACATATTTTAAAAATACCTTGACTGACATTTGCTGGACGAATAATGGTGTGAACTCTGCAGACTTTTGGAGATTTCTGAATAAAATGCAAAGTACGTGATGCACGTTCTTGATGGCGATAACTGTTTTATTCTTGGTCATCTTAAGTGGCACTCCCATCATAAATCAAGAAACATGAATTGGCAGCTTAACCAGAGTCATGCCACTTCGTGTCATAAGACCATGGAGGCGTGGTGGATCCCGGTTCTTGTGGACAGGAGGGCCCTGTTTTTAGGTGTTTTTTAGATTTGTTAGAGTTTGTTTCATGTTCAGGAAAACGAGGCGACGGCGGCTTTCTGAAAATGAAATAAGATTCTCCTTGTATTGCCTCCGCCCTGATGGTGCTTTTAGTGTTGTCGGAAGGCATGTGGAGGTGTGCCTTCAATGGATCTCATGATATTCGGTCGGCGTTCGTCTTCAGTGGATCCGCTTCGGTCCGGTCATCGTCCGTATGTATCTACATGTTAGATCCTTTCGATCTACGCTCCTCTTCATTGCCGACGGTTACTGTTCTGGTCCTGGTCCTGTGAGGCCTTAGCATAACTACTTCCCGTCTGTCTACTACAATAAGGTTTGCCCAGCTCCAACAGGGAGGAGCGATGATGATGACACGCGTTCAGCTCGCTCATGTGTTTGTAGTCGTCGCTGGGTAGTCTATGGACCTAGATGTATTTTATATTTTACTTCTAGTATTCTTTGTACTAACTTGGCAGTTGATGAATAGATCTGAAGTTTCTCGCAACAAAATACCATTCTGAACCGCCACACATGGCATCCCATTAGGTTTTATCGGACCCAGCGCATGAAATCTTATGCCTTGGCTCAATCAAAATTCCCAATTTCAAAGGCAACCTTGTGATGATGCTAATCTGGACTAGGCTTAACCAAAAACTGCCTATTATCCTAATAACAATTCAAAAACCATATTTGTGTAGATAATTTCGTTAACTAGCTTTGTTGATACTTTAAAACCGATCCCATTTACGGGTGCTCACTTTAAAAGGGAGTAGATCGAAATCATTTTGTGCCTCATCGCAATGAACGTGTACTAGGTATTGGATGGCACTGTGAGGGGGGCACTTACTTCTTAACAAGATAAAGGGTTCTCGGAGGCCAATGTAGTGTTTCTGGGTGTCGTCATCAGTGTGATGGGTGAAAAGTTGGTTGATACATATTTACATATGTGGGATGCCCTTGAGTCCAAGTTCGGTAGTTAACTGTATGCTATAAAGAAGTTCAATGATTACATAATCGTTGATAACCATTCCATCGTCGAACAAGCTCATGAGCTATAGTGGGTGGCAAGGAACTTGAGCTCCTTCAGTTTATGTTGCCCGACAAGTTTGTTGTCGGGAGCGTTGTTGCTAAGCTTCTTCTTGGAGGGATTTTATCAAGAAGAATCTCCTTAGTGGATCTTGTGGTCTCAAAGATGGGTTCAAGTTGGCTACCTATAGCTTAATCACTGACATACCACATCCTATATATCTAAACATGCAGCCTATCCATGTCAGCATCTAGCCATGTCAGGAATCCACTAACAAATCCAAGAAATCATTTGATGCAATTTTCATTTCTTTCATGTGTGGTTCTGTTTACATCCATGACTGATGATGCTTTCCATAACTCATGAGTGAGTCTACAGATTTTCCCTTACCAAACCATTAAAATCCACCACTAGCCAATTGTGCCCATTTGGCCCGCCGCACTGTGAACCTTTCTCCATTCCCACTCCTCTCTCGATCCCTCCATCTTCATCTTTGTGTCCTCTTATCTGCTCACGTAGCCAGCTACTCGTGATGCAACACACCTTCGCCCTCACCTCCTACCTCCCATTTGTCCATTGCAGCGGGGTCAGTGGTTGCTGGCGGTCTAACGCCGAGCCGCGTTATTCACTTACCGATGCAAAGTGGATCGTGTGCACGCGGTTGTGCCCTGCCCAGAGAAGTCACTAGCCAAGCCATCCAAATGCCATCTCCCATGGGAAAGGTGGGGAGGAGCGCGGGAGTCCAAAAGTTTGAAAAGAAGATTTCAATTTTGATTTTTTGCCTTCATGAGTTGGAAAATTAACAGGTGAAACTTGAATCCTAATTCCTTTCAGCGACTCTTGAGATATGTGTCTATGGTGTTTCCATAGGTAATAATCACTCAACATCAGATTGAGTCATACCCCAACTCACCACTTGTGGCGGCGCCCAATATTAATCCTCTCCAACCGCAGTGAGACACGGGAGGGAGATTGGCGCCTGAGTGGCTCAATGATGCAAGCATGCATTCCTCCCGTACTGCCTTAGGGGTGTTCACGACTGCCACAACTACATCGCTATGCACAGTTTTGTTGCCGATGCTACCGTGAAGTCTAGGTTACAACTCATGAGCCCTGACCACCATCTTCTCCATGGACTCCCCCTCCCCACCGCAAACTTTTGTACTCCCTTTGTTCACTTTTATAAGACCTTGAAGACATTTCAGACAATGTACAAAACAACCCATTTTGAGTTGTCTGAAATGACTTACAAAAATGAACGGAGGGAGTAGTACTTTTCATGGAGACATAATTGTTGACTAAAAATGTGTTCTGCAGTATCGTACATCATCTTTTGATGTGCTAAAAAGTTATGCAATGAATAAATGTACTGATTTGAGTAATGTCAATGGGAATTTATGCATGTGCTAATATTTGATGTTCCATGGCTCAAGTTAATAAGTGTAACGCCCGGATAATTAAGCTACAATAATCCCTGCTAATGATGCCATGTCACCTCGGTTACCGTGATTAAACTCACGTTGATTCGAATCCGGTTCAAATTCAATTGAAAACATAGGCAAACAATAAAAGTTTTCAAAATTTAAATCTAAAATGTCCGGGGGTTGTCAAATATTACAAAGGTAATTATGGTGAAGTAAACACATTTTTATAAAATGCATAAATATTTTAAATTGAGTAAAACAGAAAGGAAAATAAATTTAA
>NC_041382.1:256775916-256779346 GCF_002162155.2 Triticum dicoccoides
CACGGGTATATACTATACATACATACATACTATACAGATGGTGACTAAAGTCGGGTCAGCTCGAAGAGTACCCGCGAGTGATTCACGGATTGGGGGCTGAAAGGACCTTTGTCCCGACGGCCCTCTGTGTGGATCTTTGTGGCGGAGCGACAGGGCAGGTTGAGACCGCCTAGGAGAGAGGTGGGCCTGGCCCTGGTCGGCGTCCGCGGTTGCTTCATAATAACACGCTTAACGAGATCTTGGTATTTGATCTGAGTCTGGCTACGAGCCTATACGCACTAACCATCTACGTGGGAGTAGTTATGGGTATCCCGACGTCGTGGTATCAGCCGAAGCACTTCAGACGTCAGCGACGGAGCGGCGCGCGCCGGATTGGAACGTAAGCCTGCTCTTGTATTAAGGCGGCTAGTTCTGCTTCCGGTCGCCCTCGCAACGTGCAGGTGTGCTATGGGCGATGGGCCCAGACCCCTGTGCGCTTAGGTTTAGACCGGCGTGCTGGCCTCTCTGTTTTGCCTAGGTGGGGCTGCGACGTGTTGATCTTCCGAGGCCGGACATGACCCAGGAAAGTGTGTCCGGCCAAATGGGATCGAGCGTGTTGGGTTACGTGGTGCACCCCTGCAGGGAAGTTAATCTATTCGAATAGCCGTGATCTTCGGTAACAGGACGACTTGGAGTTGTACCTTGACCTTATGACAACTAGAACCGGATACTTAATAAAACACACCCTTCCAAGTGCCAAATACAACCGGTGGTCGCTCTACCTCAGGGATATGAGGAGGGGATCTATGCTATGAGATGCTATTTGGAGATGCTACTTGGAGATGCTACTTGGAGGACTTCAATCTACTCTCTTCTACTTGATGCAAGACGGTGGCTGCGAGAAGCGTAGTCTTCGACAGGATGAGTTATCCCCCTCTTATTCTGGCATTCTGCAGTTCAGTCCACTGATATGGCCTCCCTACACATATACCCATGCATATGTAGTGTAGTTCCCTGCTTGCGAGTACTTTGGATGAGTACTCACGGTTGCTTTCTCCCCCCTTTTTCCCCTTTCCTTTCTTTCTGGTTGTCGCAACCAGATGCTGGAGTACAGGAGCCAGACGCCACCGTCGACGACGACCCCTACTACACTGGAGGTGCCTACTACTACGTGCTGCCCGCTGATGACGTCCAGGAGTAGTTAGGAGGATCCCAGGCAGGAGGCCTGCGCCTCTTTCGATCTGTATCCCAGTTTGTGCTAGCCTTCTTAAGGCAAACTTGTTTAACTTATGTCTGTACTCAGATATTGTTGCTTCCGCTGACTCGTCTATGATCGAGCACTTGTATTCGAGCCCTCGAGGCCCCTGGCTTGTATTATGATGCTTGTATGACTTATTTTATTTGTAGAGTTGTGTTGTGATATCTTCCCGTGAGTCCCTGATCTTGATCGTACACATTTGCGTGCATGATTAGTGTACGATTGAATCGGGGGCGTCACAATAAGGAAGATGCTCCCCTTAATTTTTAGCCTCAATGTGCCCTTCAAAGGAACCATATGTGAGTAGCCTCTCTATCTCAATCTATTTTTTTAAAGATCTTTGATGTATGCACAGCAACACAAGGCATCGGGAATTCACTTGATTCTCTTGAAAGGGGCACAAAAGTCACTGTCTTCTTTCATGGTTCAGGCAGACAAACTATGAACATTGAATGATAGCTGGCAAACAACATAACGCAAGTAATTTGGAAGTGGTGTGTTAGTTGGTGTAGTCTAACTATGAACTTTCTTCTAATTTTTATTTTCTTACTGAAGAATACTTCCCACACACACAATAATCTGAATGTATTCCGTGATGTAGTCTATTTATGGATGTATCTTGTATGAATAACAGAAGTATCTTGATGTTTACAGGTCGGTTGTTTCGTTATTCTACCGCTTCCCTTCAATTATTTTCATGTGTTAATGTGCAGTGTTACTTGGCTTCAACATGCATCCATACTACTACTTACTCTCTTACTTAAGTGTTGTCTAATATAAGAAAAAAATGAAGGAAGGTGTGCATATTTTCCCATACCATAGCTATATACATGGTGTCCGATGGTATTTCCATGCAACCCTATTTCTTTAACTGGTTTAGCTTTTAAAGGTAAAACCACTTGAAAAGTTTAACACCATATTCATTACACACATGTTGACTTATCCATTGAGGAGTGGCACGGCAAATTGAGTAAGAAATGTTTAATTTGCACTCAATATATTAGTAATGGGTGATTTGATTGGATTGTTGTGTAGAATCCTTTTTGTATGAACATTCACGAGTTGCTTTAGATGTTAACATAAAACAACTTCAACTTGTAAATTTCCCACTCAGGCATGAATGAGAATGCAGATGAACATAGTGAAATTTAAAATTATAGACAAATATAGTATTTCAATTCTTCTCCATTTCTCACTCTGTCACAAATCTCAACTACAAATTATCTTGAATGAATGAACCTGGAGACTGCTTAACTATTGATTCTACGCAATCTTGGCAGCCTCTTGATGATTCCATTTTTGTAAAGGTAATCACCCATTAATGGATTACTTTGTCAGTTTCTATTGTAGAGTTATGCTATCCGGATATGTTTAGATGGTGAAGGCATATTACTCTATCAGGACTAATGAAAATTTTCACCTACTCATGTAAGATATTGTGATCTCTAATGGATATTGTGCATAGTCAAGACTTGGGTTAATAAACTGGTGGTGATGTTTTAGATGTAGCTTGGTAGTATTTTTCCCTTGGAGAAGAAGTAGAGACGGTAGCTTATACAGAAGCTTCAAAGCAGTTGGTGTTGGGGAACGTAGCATGCAATTTCAAAAAAATTCCTATGCTCATGCAAGATCTACATAGGAGATGCATAGCAACGAGAGGGGTAGAGTGTGTCCACGTACCCTTGTAGACCAAAAGCAGAAGCGTTTGAAAACACGGTTAATGTAGTCGAACTTCTTCTAGCTTCGACCGATCAAGCACCGAACGTACGACACCTCCGAGTTCTGCACACGTTCAACATGATGACGGCCCTCGCCCTCTTGATCTAGGATGGTGTTGAGGAAGTAGATGAATTCCGTCAACACAACGACATGGTGATGGTGATGGTGAAGTGATTCTCGCAGGGCTTCGCCTAAGCACCGCAAAACTGTGACCAGGGTTGTAAACTATGGAGGGGGGCATCGCAGACGGCTAACGGTTGTTGTTGTGTCTTCTAGGCGGCCCCTCCCCATGTATATATATGTGGGAGGGGGAGGGGAGCAGCCTTGGGGTGCCCCAAGTAGGAGGAATCCTACTTGGGGTCCTCTCCCAATATGGCCTCCCCCCTTCCTTATTTCCGGAGGGCGGAAAAGGGAAGAGGGAAGGGAGGAAGGAAAGGGGGGCTGAACCCCCTCTTCCTTCTCCAGTTCGGCCTG
>NC_041382.1:256779586-256831296 GCF_002162155.2 Triticum dicoccoides
CCACCCCTTGTGGGCTGGTGTGCTCCCCTCTTATGGCCCATATATTTCCCTCGGGGGTTCTGGTAACCCCCAGTACTCTGATAAATACCCGATACTATCTGGAACACTTCTGGTGTCCGAATACTATCATCATATATATCAATCTTTACCTCTTGACCATTTCGAGACTCCTCGTCATGTCCATGATCTCATAAGGGACTCCGAACAACATTCGGTCACCAAATCACATAACTCATATAATACTAAATCGTCAACGAACGTTAAGCATGCGGACCCTACGGGTTTGAGAACTATGTAGACATGACCGAGACACCTCTCCGGTCAATAACCAATAGCGGAATCTGGTTGCTCATATTGGCTCCTACATATTCTACGAAGATCTTTATCGGTCGAACCGTTATGACAACATATGTTATTCCCTTTGTCATCGGTATGTTACTTGCCCGAGATTCGATCGTCGGTACCTTCATACCTAGTTCAATCTCATTACTGGCAAGTCTCTTTACTCGTTCCGTAATACATCATCTTGTACTTAACTCATTAGTCACTTTGCTTGCTAGGCTTCTTATGATGTGCATTACCAAGAGGGCCCAAAGATACCTCTTCGATACTCGGAGTGACAAATCCTAATCTCGATCTATGCCAACTCAACAAATACCTTCGGAGATACCTGTAGAGGATCTTTATGATCACCCAGTTATGTTGTGACGTTTGGTAGCACACAAGGCATTCCTCCGGTATCCGAGAGTTGCATAATCTAATAGTCGAAAGAATATGTATTTGACATGAAGAAAGCAATATCAATAAAACTGAACAATCATTACGCTAAGCTAACGGATGGCTCTTGTCCATCACATCATTCTCCTAAACCCTGTTATCAAATGCCAACTCATGTCTATAGTTAGGAAACCTTAACCATCTTTGATCAACGAGCTAGTCTAGTAGAGGCTCACTAGGGACACGATGTTTGTTTATGTATTCACACATGTATTAAGGTTTCCGATCAATACAATTCTAGCATGAATAATAAACATTTATCATGAATAAGGAAATATAAAATAACAACTTTATTATTGCCTCTAGGGCATATTTCCTTCAGTCTCCCGCTTGCACTAGAGTCAATAATCTAGTTCACATCGACATGTGATTAACACTAATAGTTCACATTGCCATGTGACCAACACCCAAAGGGTATACTAGAGTCAATAATCTAGTTCACATCGCCATGTGATTAACACCCAAAGAGTACTAAGGATGTTTAGTCAACGAGTCTTCCACATTCGGATCCGTATGTATTTTGCAAATTTCTATGTCTACAAGGCTCTGCATGGAGCTACTCTCGCTAATTGCTCCCAGTTTTAATATGTATCCAGATCGAGACTCAGAGTTATCCGGATCAGTGTCAAAGCTTGCATCGAAGTAACTCTCACTAGTACAGCAAGGTGCTATACAAACGGTTTTAACCCCTTTCCATGACAGCATTTGGAACCGTCACCAAGTGAGTGTGGGCGATAGGGGGAGGGGTCCTTCCCACATGACCCAGAAACCATCGAGGATATGCCCTCATGGCACACACGCTCGGAAAAATAAGGTCGTGTGCGACCGGCGAGCGACCAAATACGGTTGTACGTACAGTAGTGCTGAAAAATACAATTATACAAGTGAAATCATTTCCGGTCGTAAGTACATCCCACACAGTCAGTACCCCCTAAATGTTTCTGATTGTATATACATCCCACACACTTGCTCCAAGGAAAACGTTTCTATTCACAAGTACATCACACACAATTTTCCCGTTAAATCGTTTGTGATTGCATTTCTGTTGCACACGGTATTAACAATTTTATCAGTTGCGTTATTGAACGCATCACACATGGTGCGTAGAAGAAACTGTCACTGGTACACGTCGGTGCTATACAAACGATTTTTAACCCCTTTCTATGACGGCGTTCGGAACCATCGCCAAGTGAGTGATGGCGATAGGGGGGGGGGGTCCTTCCCACACGACCCAGAAACCGTCAGGGATATTCCCTCCTGGCACACACGCTCGGAAAAATGAGGTCGTGTGCGACCGACGAGCGCTCAAATATGGAAATTCCTGTAGTAGAGCTAAAAATACAATAATACAGGAGAAATTGTTTTCGGTCGCATGTACATCCCGCACAGTCAGTCCCCGCTAAACATTTTCGTATGTATGTACATCCCACACAATCGCTCCAAGGAAAATGTTTTCGTTCATAGGTACATCACACACAATTTTCCCTCCTAAATCGTTTGTGATATCGTTGACATTGCACACGGTATTAATAATTTTATCGTTTGCGTTATTGAATGCATCACACACGGTGCATAGAAGAAACTGCATAGCAAAGGTTGTCCATCACATATAGTTTTTATGTGGTAAAAGTTTGTGCAAGGTGGCCTAACGCAAGCAGTTTTCAAGAGGATGTTGTGTGTGCAGTGGAGATTGATCGCACACATAGTGGATCCTAGAAACATTTCTGATCTCCACATCTATCACAGCCTTTTTGCTTTCGCAAACCATGTGAAGTGTAATCCCTAATTAATCCCTAATTTATAAATCACATGTTTTGAATTTGAAAGGAGGCAATCACTTATTTCATATCCAACCATGTTTATTACAAATGTAAGTTCAACCACCAATGCATAATTCGATGCATAGGTACATATACTGAAAAACTATAGAAGCACCAAGTAAAGAATGATGAACCACAGTTGTACTAAAGACTATAAAGAGAGATGCGAAAGACATTATGGTTGCTGGAGAAGCTAAAGCGGAATGCCCATATTGTGCCATCCTCCATGCGTAATGCATGCACGACTCTAGTCCAACCCCTTGTGATGGCAGCCCATCCATCCTTCATTGTCTTCATTATGACTTCTCGATGCTCATTGTACTCTGGATGAAATACTTTAATCTTCATTGCGTGTCCACCAATCATGTACTTTGTGAGGTAATCTTGAGTGAACTACTTCGGGAACCACTACGAACCAAAAAGATTCAGACATTGTTGTCTAACAACTCATTATGGGCAGTAAAAAGAGAAGGCTGCAAAGTTTGTAGTTACCATCCAACAACTCACTGTTGTGTTGGATAGAGCATAAACAAATAATTTGCTTGCCACCATTCGCATCTTTTTGCTAATAATCCTTATCAGTTTCCTCACTTGATGCTTGTTCATGAATATCTCACTGCCCCATATGCAAAAAGGGTCGATGCATGGATCATTGCCAAGGGCATATGTACCTACAAGCAACAAGTCAATATTAGAAGCTAACAAGTGTCCAGGCCTGGATCTATATGCACTACATTATGGAACGACGGGGGGAGTACAAGCCGAGGGATAAAACTAACCTCGGCAAAAAATGGTGGCCACTCCCGCTGTTGTCTTGCATAAGTAGCAGAAAGGCATGATAAGTGCAACAACCTTAACATCAAACAAATATAGCAAAGGTAAACAACATCATCTCCAAATGATAGCTTGAATGTGCTGGTTTCAGCATGCTGTTAAAGTAGATATAAAATGGAAGGCAATGTTACCGATAGCAAGCTTAACAGCCATCAAATATTGCAATTCAAACTGGTATTGCTGAAAATGAATAGAACGTCGGTAATGCTTAAACATCACACTAGATAAATGTGTAAAAATGAAATAAAGGGCATGTGTTAATACACCAGGAATAACTGTAACCAAATATAGCCGTTCAAACTGGTATTGATGTAGTCGAGCGGCACAGTTCCGACTTGCACATAATGAAAAAACAGGCATAAATGACCAGTATAACAAGAAAATATAGCCATTGAAAACTAGACAGAGTCTCACTGCAACCAATCTAGCAAGTAAGCAGGGCATATGCTTGAAAACTGGACAAATGCTCACTGCAACCAACCTAACAAGAAGATACAGATAAACAAGGCATCTGCTTGATAACTGGAAAAATGCTAAAAAAAGCAACCTAGCAACCAAATACAGATAAACAAGGCATCTGCTTGATAACTGAACAAATGCTCACTGCAACCAAACTAAGAACCAAATACATATAAACAAGGCATCTGCTCGATAACTGGAAAAATGCTCACTCCAACCAACCTAACAACTAAATACAGATAAACAAGGCATATACTCACTATAAACAACAAAATATAGACATTCGTGAAACTGAGGTGGACAATTCATACTTAAACATCACATAGCCCTATTGAACAATACATTTTTGCATAACTGAAAGAATTAAACACGACACAGTTAAAGCACCGCACGGCAAATGCTACTACAACAAAGGGTACGGGTTGGCAAGCTAGAAAAGGTAAGATTTGCTGATAGAATGTTGCCTCACATTTCATGGATGGTATCCTTCCAGTTGGAAGAGCACAGACCCGTGGTGCACTCTCTTATGTCACAGATGGGTTGTTTCACCTTGGAAAAACCTTCGTGGGTGCCCTCCTCGTGGTCGTGGTCATGGTTGATGAGATATGGCTTGGCAATTGAGGATCCCAAGCCGCCGCCATAGAACGTGTCCTTCAGAAATGAGAAAATGGGCTTGATGGCATATAAAGCTCCAAAATCCTTGAACGCTTGGCGGAGGAGATCAGCGGCAGGGCCGTCAAAGAGATCGATGGCGGTTGAACCAGAGGGGTTGGGGATGGACCACTTAACCTGTGACATGGCCCGCGTGAAGCCGTCGCTGTGGACGAGCTTGATGCCGTAGCCAGCTTTCCCGAGATACAGTAATACGCTAGCCCACTGACATGAAGCCTTCGGCATGGCAATGTAGTCAACGTCTTCACCGGCTTCCATGGCGACGTGTTGCTCTGGGATCGACAGGTTGGGGCGAACGACGGCCACCTCGCCAACATCCCCCAGAGAGGCCATGATAAACCTCTTCTTGGCCAAACACTCGCCGGGCTCCCGGGGATATGTGGTTGATCTTAGGCTGTGACATTATGCAACAGGGGATGTGGATCTGGCGGGGAGGGATACCACAAGACTCATCTAAAAACTTAGGGGAGTGGGGCGACGGTATGGGAATCGCTGGGTAACCTGAACTTTATTATCTAAGCTAGGAGGAAGGGGCAGACCGACAGGGGTTTGCGGCGGCGCCAGCGGCGGCCGTGAGCTAGGGTTCAAGGGGGGAGGGGGTGTGTGGGGTCTGTGGAGGGGGATGTTTGAGGATATGTCGCAGCTACTGAAAATTTTAGTAATGGTGGGTGGAGATGGTGGTGGACGAGGGAGGGCGACGGTTCAAATGCCTCGGGTACTGCAATTTTACTATAAGGTCTGTGCTGGAGGAGTGTGGGCGAGGGTTGAAGTACGACGGCTACTAAAATTTGGGTAAAGGAATTGATGCAGGGTGGGAATGCCCAAGATCGCGCACGGTCCAATATCAATATGCGTGTATGCTAATAAGGAAAAGTGGCGCGGAACCGCCGTTGTTTGCAACGCTCAAGGTGGGTAGTTTGTTTTTATATTTCTGTCTTGCTGGTCTATCGCACACGGTTCGCCCTAATTTCCAAATAAACTTACCCGCCTTTAGCTTGCATAGGTGGTGGTTTTATAGCGCACTTGCATCGCACATAGTTAAGCCAGTACCTCCACCCTTTGCTCGCGCTTGCACGGTCGTGGTGATTTTACAACGCACTTGCATCGCACGCAGTTGAGCCAGTACCTCCACCTTTGCTCGCGCTTGTGCAAGCGTGATGATTCACAACGCACTTGTATCGCACACGGTTAATATTTTATACCCGTGTCCATTGAGCGGCATCAGAGTCTTTGCAGCAAAAAATAATGTTAGAGAGGGTCAGAAGATAGCCATACCAACATCTGGCCCAAATATATACGAGTGAAAAGGGTGGTTTGTGATGTTCAAAATTCCAATGAACAACTTTGACCGTGCGGGCCCACAGTTGGGCGCGTCGCCGAAGATCTATGAGAGGGGCCAGAAGTCAAGAACCACCTGGAAGTGGCCAAATATATGTAGGAATATTGGGGATGTTTACAACTTTAAATACACAATCCATAACTTTGGTGGCACCTGCCTCGCAAACCCAAAAGCGCCCTTGGACATATCTAGCTATGATACTTGGCCCACCACCTCCCACTTCGTGTCAGCGGGGCGGATGCATGTAATGATCGATATTTGGTCATACATGCATGTCGCCATGACTTACCATAAGACGGACCAATGAATCTATCATTTGGTCAAATGACAGTTGTTGTGTCGATAGACCGCTTGGGCCAATAGATTGAACCATCATAAAAATCGCACGAGAGGGACCACAAAACTAGCACCTCTTGCATGCGGCCCAAAATGATGTATGTTGGGAAGGGGTGATGTGTGTCTTCAATATAGAATAATGTGCAATTTAGATGTGATGCCTACCTCTCGATACAGACAACAACCATGAAGGCAAGGTAGTTAAGGACGAGATACGCAGGGTATCATGTAGGTCAAACCTAGCAATCCGAGCATGTGGGAGGGAATCCAGACAACGCATGAGCTCGAGCTTTGGTTGAGCGACATGTGATGGTGACCGACCCTAAAACGAACTAGGAGGAATCCATTCATGGCCAACACATCCCCCTCATTATCCGTCAAAAGGGATGCTATATATACACTCGGGGAGCCCACAGATATGCGTGTTGTCACGAAAACCACACAAGGGAGACGTGGTCGATCAGAAGACCTCGTATACATTGCATGCGGCCCGAAAATATGTATGGGTACAGTGGTGTGTGATGTGTTTAAATACCAAATGCACAACTTCGATGGGCCACCAACTACATTGCATACCGAACACCGTACCAGACTCAAAGCCTGGTTCAATATGTACGATGACAGTTTCCTAACTTCGAGGCGGCGGCGGTCGGGGGTGGGGGGGGGTCGTCCCACACATGCGCGACACATCTATATCTATACCCCTATATAGTGTGCAAATAACTTTGAAAGTTTGTCGTTGGATGAAGCCAATCCGACGGTACAGAGATGACAAATCCGAGCACTACTGACCGTTGGATATCATCTACATTCCACCAAATTCTGCCACATGTACAATCTAGACACAAGTAGTTCTCCTTTGTTCTCTAGAATCTTCCATATCTTAATTGCCCAAACTTTTTTTTCTAAATGAATTGTCACTTTTTGTTTTTACTTTATGATTTACAATGCACAATTCCATGAATCTTATATTTTTTATAAAACTAATTGCTTTTGGATAAGATGAACTATAAGAATTAGACGAACATCTACATCATGCATATATGACTCAAAGCTTACATGCTATAGTGTGGTATTTTTACCAAATCTCATGCGTGCAATCCACGTGTACCTTACTAGTATCAATAGGAAACCATCATGGTGAAACCCTTCTCGTTGTTTGGTCAAAGGGATAGATTGTGTGGGCCCCCCTAATTGTCGGTAAAGGATACTATATATACCTCGGGGAGCCCATAGGTTTGTGTCGCGTCTATAAGCCGCACAAGGGAGACATGCTCGAGAAGAACACCCCACCCCCTATACCCTGCATGCAACCTGAAAAAGGTTAATATAATCGCCATGATAGGTCAAGTCTATCATTCTTTAATTTTTTAGAGCAAAACATAACCCATAAAAACATACTCTACAAATTAGCAAAACAAGGATCCCAAGGTTTATATAATTGCCATGATAGCTCACTATAGAGATATAATATACCTCTATAATGACCGTGTCATGGCATTTAAATGAAGCTTGAGATATGCAACTTCCCACCGGGTCATCCATCCTTGGACTACTCCAGCCCGAGCACGCTTAACTTCTGCATTCTATTCGACTAGGCTAGCGGATGGGACGCCGGCCCTTGTTGATAAGAATTGCCTCCTTGCCATTAAGGCATTTCACGCTGGTCACCCGATGGGACCTGATCCCTCCTATCACACACATTTGTGCTTTTAGAAACTATATGGGATATTTACATGGCCGGTGTGTCGCCGCTAGCATTCAATGAGCATTGACACTGGCAGCGGTAAAACGTCGGGAGAAGAGGTGGGAAACTAATGAGAGGAGTGGCGAGAAAGAGTAGCCTGTTTAGAAAACCTAGTAGAGAAGGAAGCGTGAGATAGCACGACGCATGCACACAGTGCTTACCCATGTACTACATGTGCTGTCGAAAGGGCTTAGGGTTGCTGTTTGATCTGGGAGCATCCAACAGTGCACACGTATGATCCGTGCGGTTTGGGTTCTGGCCAATCAGAACGCACAACTTAGATCGTGCGCGCGGCAGGGGGAGGGGGGCATCGGCCATGGTTTGGTAGGCACATGACTTTCGTGAGTGAACTGTGTGCTATTTGAAAACATTTCTTGAGAAGAATCTCAGTTTTTAGATCCCCGTAAATCCAAAACTAACCCAAAAATCGTGAAACCTGGCATGGTGTCACGACATGGCACATATATGTCAAGGAATTTTTTTCGTCCATTTTGGCGCAAGTTTTATTACAAGCCTCTTACAAACCGGAGCTTCTCTCAAAGAATCCTCGTGGTTCTGATAGGGAAACGTGTCCCCCTTGTGGGCGAAACATAATCACTGCCTCTTTTCGCCTTGTATTTTCTTCTACAGGCAACATGGAATGACAGGATATCCGTGCTGAAATTTAAACTCATTCAGGGTTCGTTTGGCCTTTTTATACACAAATTGAGTTTCCTAGGCATTTAATGTGTATAATTCAAATCTGAACATCAAATACATGCTCCACTTCACCAGAATGGCTAGAAAATTTATACATGTGTCCTTGGGTGCATGTTTAGGTCCCATGCCAGGAGTGTGAACGAATTACAATCGTACCCGAGTCCTGGCTTGTCCACAAACATTTCGAATCTCGGGTTTTAAATCCTCGTAAATCCTAAACTCACCAGAAAGTCATCAAAGGTGGCATGGTGTCACGTCATGGCACATCTATGTCGTGGTAAAAACATTGTCCAATTTGGGCCAAGCTTTATTACAAACCTCTTACAAACCGGAGCTTCTCTCAAAGAAACCTCGTGGTTCTGATAGGGAAACGTGTTCCCCTTGTGGGTGAAACATAATCACTGCCTCTTTTCGCCTTGTATTTTCTTCCACGGGCAACATGGAATGACATGATATCCGTGCTGAAATTTAAACTTATTCAGGGTTCGTTTGGCCTTTATACACTAATAGAGTTTCCTAGGCATTTAATGTCCATAATTCAAATCTGAACTGCAAATACATGCTCCAGTTCACCAAAATGGCTAGAAAAATTATACAAGTGTCCTTGGGTGCATGTTTGGGTCCCATGCTAGGAATGGGAACGAACTACAACTGTATCGGTGTCTTGGCTCGTCCTCAAACATTCTGAATCTCGGTTTTTAAATCCCCATAAATCCAAAACTCCCCAGAAAGACATCAAAGGTGGCATGGTGTCACGTCATTGCACATATATGTCATGGTAAAAACATTGCCAATTTGGGACAAGCTTTATTACAAACCTCTTACAAACCGGAGCCTGTCGCAAGAATCCTCGTGGTTTTGATAGGGAAACGTGTCCCCTTGTGGGCCAAACGATAATTGCTCCCTCTTCTAGCCTCGTATTTTCTTCTACACGCGACATGGAACAACGGGAGATTCGTGCTGAACTTTGAAATTATTCAATGTTCGTTTGACCTTTTTTATTCATTAATTGAGTTTTCTAGGCATTTAATGTCCATAATTCAAATCCGAACTACAAATACATGCTCTAGTGCACCAAAATGGCTAGAAAAAACGTACATGTTTCCTTGGGGTGCATGTTTAGGTCCCATGGAAAAAATGGGAATGGATTCAGCCATCTCGCCATCCAGGCTTGGCCACAAACATTGCGAATCTCGGTTTTTAAATCTCCATAAATCCAAAACTCACCAGGAAATCATGAAACTTGGCATGGTGTCAGTACATGATACATATAATTGTCCAATTTGGGTGAAGCTATATTACAAGCCTCTTACAAACTAGAGCCTGCCGCAACCCTCGTGGTTATGGTAGGGAAACATGCCCCTCTTGTGGGCAAAACAATAATCGCTACTTCTTCTCGCCTTGAACTTTGTTTTCTACAGGCAACATAGGATAACAGGGGTGTCGGGTTGAAATTTGAAATTGTTCAGGGTTCGTTTGGCCATTGTATATATTACTAATTACTAAATTTTCTACGCATTTAATTTAGTCCATAATTCAAATTTGAACTACAAGCACATTCTCCAGTGAAGCAAAATGGGTGGGAAATCGTACATGTGCCATTGGGTGCATGTTTAGGTCTCATTTAAGGAATGGGAATGAATTACAAACTTGTCATCGTCCTGAAACTTTGAGAATCTCGGTTTTTAAATCCCAGTAAATCAAAAACTCACCCACAAAACATGAAACTTGGCATGGTTTCATGACATGGCACATATATGTTGTGGTAAAAAATGTCGAGTTTGTGAAGAGGCGCACACATTAGTAGCCAACGAAGTCCTTTTTGAAACAAAAAACTGACACATTAATATCGCAAACGGTTGTATTATATTAACCGTGTCAAAATTTAACCATACTCGGTGGCATGCGTGCAGCTGTTTGATTAGATGGGACTAGCACGAGAAGTCCGCTGTGCAGGCTCGACAGGATGCGTGCGAGCAGTCCGCCGCACAGGCTCGACGGGACGCGTGCATCCTGTCCACCTCGGAGGCTCAATGGGACACATGCGAGCAGCAAGACCGCCCATGCTCACCGGGAAGCGAGCTCTTTGACATCCATGCGCCAGCCGCCGCCCGCCTCACTCACAACTTCTCCATTAATGGGTTAAGTAAAGCACCTGGACGGAGGGTGTTTGCTTGTGATCCCATGGCAGCAGTTGCTTTGTTCGTGTTTTCAACTCGTATTCCGCCCTAACTTAAATTGCCACAAAGGACAATGGATAATACAACCACAAATAAAATGGCAATGAATAATACAACGACAAAGTTATAATGGTGCAGATAATAATTGTCTTACGTATTCCGGATAATTTAAAATGCCCCATGAGGCAATGCCCGGAAGACATGAGGGCAAGAGAAGAAGGAAATTGCAGACAATGATTTGGGTTGCTACTGTCTCTTCTCGTCGATGTATCATCGGTCAACGACATCCTCCAGCTCCTTCTTCAATAACTCATGATTTTGCTTGAAAGCAGCCACATATTCCTCCACTTCCTGCTCGCGCTCGATCCGGAGCTTCCTCAAGTCACCCATTAGTTCCTCGACGACCGCTGTCAGTGTCATCCCCGAGGCACTGCTCTGCTCATGTAGCATCTTCTAGCCGGCGACCTCCTCCTCCTTCTTGGCGGGCGCCTTGAGGAGCTTCGCATTGTCACCCATGAGTTGCTCGATAAGGCCGGTCTCCTTGACAACCGAGGAATCGCTGATCTTGAGCAGCTTCATCAAGCCATCGACCAGTTCCCGCTAGGTAGTGACGCCAGCAAAAATGTTGTCGTCGCTGGCGAAGGACTTCAGGAACGCCAGCTCGTCGCGATGGCCGATGCCGCGAGTGCGCTTGTGAGAGCCCTTGTGTGCCCGTGAGAGCTCGTTCGAGGGCTCCGCGGCACGTTGGGACATCTCTGCTGCGGCTGCGGCTTCACAGCAGGACCTTTCTAGTGCTTCCGCAGCCTTGGTCTTTGCTGCCTGGTTATATGTCCACCCTAAACTCCTCCTACAGGTCATGGCGGAACGACTTGACAGGAAAGACTAGTTTTGTGGGTGATGAGGAGAGGAACTGTGAAGTAATTTTTGAGTGGGTAATTTTAATAGCCCGGTGATAAGTGTGAACACATATTAGTTTGATATTGTGAACATATTTGCAATTACTTCTTGCATTGTAATTTGCAATGTGATGAGAAACAAGGTCAAAATTTATTGATGGCAGAAGGTTGACCACGTGGTTGCTCACCGTTGAGGCGGCCGCGGCATGCTCTGTTCACGTCCATCCACGCGTTTTGCTCACCATTGAGGCGGCCGCGGCGCGCTCCGCTCTGGCATCCCTGCGTGTGCTCTGCTCGCCGTTGCAAATTTACAATGGCAACAGTTAATAATTCTTAATAATTGTCTTACATATTCAGGATAATTTAAAATGCCACATGCTGCAAGGCCTAGAACACTCACGACCTACATATGCATACAATTATAGTAAAATATAAGCTAAAAGGCTGAGCTGGCGGCCTTTCGGCGATGGTCTTCTCGGACTCCATGATCAGCATATCAACCGTGCGGTCGTTCACTCCAAGTGTCCCGACCGCCTCCGCCTACGGAGCTGCTGGCGCTAGGAGGCTCTTGGGGCTGTTGGGCCTCTTCCAGAAGAGCTCGACAGCGTACGATCGCTCGCATAGCAAGTTCCGTCCATCACCTGCATCCTCAAGATATCAAATTGGCAATGTTCTACTTCGTCGGCGACGTCAACTCCGCCAAGGATGCACTCGTTCCTAGCCACCACATCATCGGGATCGAGGTTGACACAGCCGCCGGGGGCAATGATGAAGCCGCAGGCTGCCTGTGTCTTGACTGAATCGTAGAGGTCCTCTCCCCATTCCTTGTAGGGCATCAGGCCCTCGATGAGCACTTGTGACGGTGGCTCTTCGGGTGGGTCGTCGATCATGCCGCCGAGCAGCTCTGGATCTTTTGCACAGTGGATGGTGCTACCTCTTGAGCATGCGTTGGTTTTCCCGTGAAGAGCAAAGGATGATGCAGCAAAGTAGCGTAAGTATTTCCCTCAGTTTTTGAGAACCAAGGTATCAATCCAATAGTAGACAACGCACAAGTCACCTAGTACCTGCACAAACAATCAAGAACCTCGCAACCAACGCGATAAAGGGGTTGTCAATCCCTTCACGGTCACTTGCGAAAGTGAGATCTGATAGAGATAGTAAGATAAATATTTTTGGTATTTTGTTGTATAGATAGGAAAGTAAAGATTGCAAAATAGTAAACGAGATACGAAAATAAAAGAGATGCAATATAATAAGAAAGAGACCAGGGGGGCATAGGTTTCACTAGTGGCTTCCCTCATGATAGCACGTATCACGGTGTGTGAACAAATTACCGTCGAGCAATTGATAGAAAAGTGCATAGTTAATGAAGATATCTAAGGCAATGATCATGAATATAGGCATCATGTCTGTGTCAAGTAGATCGAAATGATTATGCATCTACTACCATTACTCCACACATCGACCGCTATCCAGCATGGATATAGAGTATTAAGTTCATAAGAATAGAGTAACGCATTAAGCCGAATGACATGATGTAGGGGGATAAACTCAAGCAATATGACATAAACCCCATCCTTTTATCCTCGATGGCAACAATACAATAAATGCCTTGCTACCCTACTGTCACTGGGTAAGGACAGCGAAAGATTAAACCCAAAGCTGAGCACTTCTCCCATTGCAAGAAAGATTAATCTAGTAGGCCAAACTAAACCGATAATTCAAAGAGACTTGCAAAGATATCAAATCATGCATATAAGATTTCAGAGAAGAACCAAATTATATTCATAGATAATCAAGTTCATAAACCCACAATTCCTCGGATCTCGGCAAACACACCGCAAAAGAGTATTACATCGAATAGATCTCCAACAACATCGAGGAGAACTTTGTATTGAAGATCAAAGAGAGAGAACAAGCCATCTAGCTAATAACTATGGACCCGAAGGTCTGTGGTAAACTACTCATGCTTCATTGGAGAGGCTATGGTGTTGATGTAGAAGCCCCCCGTGATCGATTCCCCCTCCGGCAGATTGCCGGAAAAGGCCCCAAGATGGGGGATTTCATGGGTACAAAAGGTTGCGGCGGTGGAAAAGTGGTTTTGTGGCTGCCCTTGATGTTTCTAGGGTATAAGGGTATATATAGGCGAAAGATGTACGTCGGGAGCTCCGTGGGGCCCATGAGGGTGGGGGTGCGCCTACCCCCTTGGGCGCGCCCTCCTGCCTCGTGGTCGCCTCACGGAGTTCCAGACTTCCACTCCAAGTCTCCTGGTTTGCTTTCAGTCCAAGAAATATCTTCGCGAAGGTTTCAGTCCATTTGGATTCCGTTTGGTATTCCTTCTCTGAGAAACACTAAAATAGGCAAAAAACAGTTGTCACTGGGCCTTCGGTTAATAAGTTAGTGCAAAAAATAATATAAAAGAGCATATTAAAGTCCATTAAACATCCAAAACAAATAATATAATAGCATGGAACAATCAAAAATTATAGATACGTTGGAGACGTATCAAGCATCCCCAAGCTTAATTTCTGCTCGTCCTCGAGTAGGTAAATGATAAAAACAGAATTTTTGATGCGGAATGCTACCTCACATATTTATCAATGTAATTTTCATTATTATAGCATGAATGTTCAGATCGGAATGATTCAAGACAAAAGTTTAATATTGACATAAAAATAATAATACTTCAAGCATACTAAACAAAGTAATTGTGTCCTCTCAAAATAACATGGCCAAAGAAAGATCATCCCTACAAAATCATATAGTTTGGTTATGCTCCATCTTTGTCACACAAAATTTTCAAATCATGCACAACCCCGATGACAAGCCAAGCAATTGTTTCATACTTTAGTAATCTCAAACTTTTTCAAGTTTCACGCAATACATGAGCGTGAGGCATGGACATAACACTATAGGTGGAATAGAGTGGTGGTTGTGGAGAAGACAAAAAGGAGGAAGATGGTATCAAATCAACTAGGCGTATCAATGGGCTATGGAGATGCCCATCAATAGATGTCAATGTGAGTGAGTAGGGATTGCCATGCAACTGATGCACTAGAGCTATAAATGTATGAAAGCTCAACAAAAGAAACTAAGTGGGTGTGCATCCAACTTGCTTGCTCACGAAGACCTAGGGCATTTGAGGAAGCCCATCGTTGGAATATACAAGCCAAGTTCTATAATGAAAATTTCCCACTAGTATATGAAAGTGACAAAATAAGAGACTCTCTATCATGAAGATCATGGTGCTACTTTGAAGCACAAGTGTGGAAAAAGGATAGTAGCATTGTCCCTTCTCTCTTTTTCTCTCATTTTTTGGGGCCTTCTTTTTTTGTCATTTCTCCTTAGTTTTTTTATTTCCTCACATGGGACAATGCTCTAATAATGATGATCATCACACTTCTATTTATTTACAACTCGAAACTTAGAACACAAATATGACTCTATATGTGTGCCTCCGGCAATGTACCGGGATGTGCAATGAATCAAGAGTGACATGTATGAAAAAATTATGAACGTTGGCTTTGCCAGAAATATGATGTCAACTACATGATCATGCAAGGCAATATGACAATGATGATGCGTGTCATAATAAACGGAACCTTGGAAAGTTGCATGGCAATATATCTCGGAATGGCTATGGAAATGCCATAATAGGTAGGCATGGTGGCTGTGTTGAGGAAGGTAAATGGTCGGTTTATGGTACTGGCGAAAGTTGCGTGGTACTAGAGAGGCTAGCAATGATGGAAGGGTGAGAGTGCGTATAATCCATGGACTCAACATTAGTCATAAAGAACTCACATACTTATTGAAAAAATCTACAAGTCATCAAAAACCAAGCACTACGCGCGAGCTCCTAGGGGGATAGATTGGTAGGAAAAGACCATCGCTCGTCCCCGACCGCCACTCATAAGGAAGACAATCAAAGAAATACCTCATGCTTGAAATTTGTTACACAACGGTTACCATACGTGCATGCTACGGGACTTGCAAACCTCAACACAAGTATTTCTCAAATTCACAATTACTCAACTAGCAAGACTCTAATATCACCATCCTCATGTCTCAAAACAATCATCAAGTATCAAACTTCTCCTACTATTCAACGCACTTTATATGAAAGTTTTTATTATACCCATCTTGGATGCCCATGATATTAGGACTAATTTTATATCCAAAGCCAATTACCATGCTGTTCTAAAAGACTCTCAAAATAATATAAGTGAAGCATGAGAGATCAATAATTTCTATAAAATAAAACCACCACCGTGCTCTAAAAATATATAAGTGAAGTACTAGAGCAAAATTGTATAGCTCAAAAGATATAAGTGAAGCACATAGAGTATTCTAATAAATTCTGATTCATGCGTGTCTCTCCCAAAAGGTGTGTACAGCAAGGATGATTGTGGTAAAATAAAAAGCAAAGACTCCAATCATGCAAGACGCTCCAAGAAAAACACATATCATGTATGAATAAAAATATAGCCTCAAGTAAAGTTACCGATAGACGAAGAAGAAAGAGGGGATGCCTTCCGGGGCATCCCCAAGCATAGGCTTTTGGTTGTCCTTGAATTTTACCTTGGGGTGTCTTGGGAATCCCCAATCTTAGGCTCTTGCCACTCCTTGTTCCAAAATCCATCAAATCTTTACCCAAAAACTTGAAAACTTCACAACACAAAACTCAACAGAAAATCTCGTGAGCTCCGTTAGTATAAGAAAATAAACCACCACTTTAAGGTACTGTAATTAAATCATTCTTTATTTATATTGGTGTTAAACCTACTGTATTACAACTTCTCTATGGTTCATAGCCCCCGATACTAGCCATAGATTCATCAAAATAAGCAAACAACACGCGAAAAATAGAATGTGTCAAAAGCAGAACAGTCTGTAGCAATCTGTATGTTTCGAATACTTCTGTAACTCCAAAAATTCTGAAAAATTAGGAAGACCAGACAATTTGTATAATGATCTACTTCAGTTGGAATTGGTACTTTATTGCTCTCTAGTAAACAAATGAAAATTATTTTCATGAGCGCATACTTTCTGTTTTTATCAGCAAGATCAAACAACAATCACCCAAGACGATCCAAAAGGCTTTACTTGGCAGAAACACTAATTAAAACATAAAAAACACAATCATAACAGAGGCTAGATAAATTATTTATTACTAAAAAGTAAATAACAAAAATAAAATTGGGTTTCCTCCCAACAAGCGCTATCATTCAACGCCTCTTGCTAGGCATAAAAGCAAGAATAGATCTAGGTATTGTCATCTTTGCTATGCAATCCATAAGTGGCTCTCATAATAGATTCATAAGGTAATTTAATTTGCTTCCTAGGACAGTGTTCCATGCCTTTCCTTAATGGAAATTGGAATCTAATATTTCCTTCTTTCATGTCAATAATTGCACCAATCGTTCTAAGGAAGGGTCTATCAAGAATAATAAGACATGTAGGATTGCAATCTATATCAAGAAAAATGAAATCTACGGGCACATACTTCCTATTTTCAACAAAAAGAATATCATTAATTCTTCCCATAGGTTTCTTAATGGTGGAATTCGCAAGATGCAAATTTAAAGAACAATCATCAAATTCATGGAAACCTAGCACATCACACAAAGTTTTTGTTATCGTGGAAACACTAGCACCCAAATCACGTAAAGCATAGAATTCATAATCTTTAATCTTAATTAAAATAGTAGGTTCCCACTCATCATAGAGTTTTCTAGGGATAGAAACTTCTAGTTCAAGCTTTTCTTCATGGGATTGCATTAAAGCATCAACGATATGTTTAGTAAAAGCTTTATTTTGATCATAAGCACGAGGAGAATTAAAATGGATTGCAACAAGGAAATACAATCTATCAAAGAGCAATTATCATAATTAAATTCCTTGAAATTCAAAATAGTGGGTTCATTGCTATGTAAAGTTTTGACCTCTTCAATCCAACTTTTATTAATTTTTGCATCAAGATCTAAAAACTCTGAATCATTCGGACGCCTTTTAGCTTAAGTTGACTCATCTCCAGTCCCATATTTATCAAGATTCACATTGGAAAACAAAGATTTAATAGGAGAGACATCAATCACTTTTAGATCTTCATCATCATTATAATGAAAACTAGAAGAACACACTTTCGCAAAGCAATCTTTTTTAGCATGCATCCTAGCGGTTCTTTCTTTGCACTCATCAATGGAAATTCTCATGGCCTTGAGAGACTCATTGATGTCATGCTTAGGTGGAATAGATCTAAGTTTCAAAGAATCGACATCAAGAGAAATTCTATCCACATTCCTAGCCAACTCATCAATCTTAAGCAATTTTTCTTCAACCAAAGCATTGAAACTCTTTTGCGAACTCATAAATTCTTTAACACTAATCTCAAAATCAGAGGGCATCTTATTAAAATTTTAATAAGAGTTGTTGTAGGAATTACCATAATTATTAGACGAATTACTAGGAAACGGCCTAGAATTAAAGTTTCCTCTATACGCGTTCTTACCAAAATTGTTCCTACCAACAAAATTCACATCCATAGATTCGTTATTTCTCTCAATCAAAGTGGAGAAAGTAATATCATTAGGATCGGAATAAACACTTTTATTAGCAAACAATTTCATAAGTTCATCCAGCTTTCCACTCAAAACATTAATCTCTTCAATTGCATGAAGTTTTTTACTAGTGGATCTTTCAGTGTGCCATTGAGAATAATTAACCATAATATTGTCTAGGAGTTTAGTACTTTCTCCCAAAGTGATTTCCATAAAAGTGCCTCCCACGGCCGAATCTAAAAGATTTCTAGAAGCAAAATTCAATCCGGCATAAAAATTTTGTATAATCATACACAAATTCAAACCATGAGTAGGGCAATTACGTATCATTAATTTCATCCTCTCCCAAGCTTGTGCAACATGCTCATGATCTCTAAGGGAGATAATTTTAGCAGGAGGAAAATACTTAGAGATAAAAGCATCTTTGCACTTATTCCATGAATCAATACTATTTTTAGGTGAAGAAGAGAACCAAGTTTTAGCACGATCTCTAAGCGAAAATGAAAATTGCTTCAATTTAACTATATCATTATCCACATCTTTCTTCTTTTGCATATCACACAAATCAACAAAGTTGTTTAGATGGGTAGCGGCATCTTCACTAGGAAGGCCAGAAAATTGATCTTTCATAACAAGATTTAACAAAGCGGTATTAATTTCACAAGATTCAGCGTCGGTAGTAGGAGCAATCGGAGTGCTAATAAAATCATTGTTGTTGGTATTGGAAAAGTCACATAATATAGTGTTATTTCGAGCCATCGTGACAAACAATCAATCCAACACACAAGCACAGAAGAAGCAAGCAAAAAGAGACGAACAAAAGAGGGGCAGATAAAAGGCAAAGGTTGTCGAAAATCATTTTAGAAGTGGGGGAGACGAAAACGAGAGGTGAATGGAAAATAATGTAATGCGAGGGAGAAGAGTTTATGATGGGTACTTGGTATGTCTTGACTTCGCATAGATCTCCCCGGCAACAACGCCAGAAATCCTTCTTGCTACCTCTTGAGCATGCGTTGGTTTTCCCTTGAAGAGAAAAGGGTGATGCAGCAAAGTAGCGTAAGTATTTCAATCAGTTTTTGAGAACCAAGGTATCAATCCAGTACGAGACAACGCACAAGTCACCTAGTACCCGCACAAACAATCAAGAACCTCACAACCAACGTGATAAAGGGGTTCTCAATCCCTTCACGATCACATGCGAAAGTGACATCTGATAGAGATAGTAAGATAGATAGGAAAGTAAAGATTGCAAAATAGTAAATGAGATAAGATAATAAAAGAGATGCAATATAATAAGAAATAGACCTGGGGGCCATAGGTTTCACTAGTGGCTTCTCTCATGATAGCATGTATTACGATGGGTGGACAAATTACTGCCGAGCAACTGATAGAAAAGTGCATAGTTATGAATATATCTAAGGAAATGATCATGAATATAGGCATCACGTCCGTGTCAAGTAGATCGAAACGATTCTGCATGTACTACTATTACTCCACACATTGACCGCTATCCAGCATGCATCTACAGTATTAAGTTCATAAGAATAGAGTAACGCATTAAGCCAGATGACATGATGTAGAGGGATAAACTCAAGCAATATGACATAAACCCCGTCTTTTTATCCTCTATGGCAACAATACAATACATGCCTTGCTGCCCCTACTGTCACTGGGAAAGGACACCGCAAGATTGAACCCAGACCTGTGCACTTCTCCCATTGCAATAAAGATCAATCTAGTAGGCCAAACTAAACTGATAATTCAAAGAGACTTGCAAATATATCAAATCATGCATATAAAAATTCAGAGAACAACCAAATAATATTCATAGATAATCAAGTTCATAAACCCACATTTCATTTGATCTCGGCAAACACACCGCAAAAGAGTATTATATCGAATGGATCTCCAAGAACATCGAGGAGAACTTTGTATTGAAGATCAAAGATAGAGAAGAAGCCATCTAGCTAATAACTATGGACCCAAAGGTCCGTGGTAAACTACTCGCGTTTCATCGGGGAGGCTATGGTGTTGATGTAGAAGCCCTTCGTGATCGTTTCCCCCTCTAGCAGATTGCCGAAAAAGGCCCCAAGATGGGATCTCATGGGTACAGAAGGTTGCGGCGGTGGAAAAGTGGTTTCGTGGCTCCCCCTTATGTTTCTAGGGAATAAGGTTATATATAGGCGAAAGAAGTATGTCGGTGGAGCTCTATGGGGCCCACGAGAGTGGGGGGCGCGCCTACCCCCCTGCGCGTGCCCTCCTGCCTTGTGGCCGCCTCACGGAGTTCCAGACTTCCACTCCAACTCTCCTAGTTTACTTTCAGTCCAGGAAAGATCATCGCGAAGGTTTCATTTCCGTTTGGTATTCCTTTTCTGCGAAACACTAAAATAGGCAAAAACAGAAACTGGCACTAGGCCTCCGGTTAATAGGTTAGTCCCAAAAATAATATAAATGAGAATATTAAAGCCCATTAAACATCCAAAACAGATAATATAATAGCATGGAACAATCAAAAAATATAGATACGTTGGAGACATACACTACTGCAGGATGCTGCTAACGCGACACTACAATTAGAGACCCTTCGCCGAATCTGTGTGCGATGCCATAATCGCAAACAGTGGTGTAAAAACCGTCAAAAAAGGATCAAAACATTTGCGATGGAAGATGCATCAAACACGGTTCAGATTTTAGTCGCGTGTGCGATTGAGGGCATACGGTTCAGTTCAGTTAACCGTTTGCGATGAGGAGGAACGAAAGAAACGGGCAGCCATATGAAGGTGTGTGCGATGTACATCATACGGTTCACTCGGATGAACTATTTGTGATTAGGCAACACAAAAGAAACGGTCATCTAGATCAAAGGTGTGTTCGATATACGGCATGCAGTTCACTCGGATGAACTGTTTGCGTTGAGACATGAAAACAAAAACGGTTCAAATGAACAAGATGTGTGTGATACGAGGCAAACAGGTCAGTAATCGGAAACATGTGTGAACACCGATAATAACACAGACGATTACTGCTAACAAGCCGTGTGTGTTGTGAGCAAATGATTGCTGGTATACAATTGTGAGTGATTGATGAAAACATCACCAACGGGTTCCATTGTTTAGTCCGTGTGCGATGTGATTTTCTTTGTCCGCACAACATCTACGCTCTGTCTACAGAGCATCAACATATATACTTGAAATGACAGCATTGCATAACCAATACAATTACACAAGTTACTACACACATAACATTTCCACACACCAAAGAAAGCAATTACATGCATACTAAAGTAGGAGAAACGAGGATCTAATCATCTAATTATTGTTGCAACGACACTTGCCATTGCTTTGCTTCCAGCTGGATCCATGGCCGTTTTGGGGAAGGAGACAATTCGTCATGTCAACGATCCGCCTGTACATGTCGTAGCTCGTGTATGCCTCCTTGGCCGCGTACACGACATGAGCTTGGTCGAGTTTCTCCATCCAGGCCGAGTTCCAGGCACGTTTGTCCTTGTTGCATGAATCCTTCATGTCTCTGTAGTAGGAGTCGATGATGGCCTTGGCGAGGTGAACCAGTGAGTCCTTCTCATGCTCCTTGCTGCCCCAGATCTTGTATTGGCCCTGGATGTCGGCAAGATTCTGGCAGGCGATGCCCGAATTCTCGAGCGCCTTTACATCATTGGTGATGTCCACCGTAGCGAACATGTAGTGCGGACTGTTGACAAATGTGGCGAAACGCTCGCAAGGCCTTGTGGCCAGGCAGTAGCGGTAGACGAGGACATGGTGGCCCACGCACATCTGGGTGACGACAACCTTGGGACGAGACCTAGCATGAGCGCGGGTGTACTCGAGGTTGAACCCGACCACCTTGTACTTCTCCACGGCAAGCAACAGCTCCATGATGTGGATGGAGTGCTCGACCTAGACTGGGTCATTGGTGTACACCACCAAGAGGTCCATGAACCTTCTATGGTGTCCACCACGACACGCATGGTGAACTGCTGCTCGTCGTCTGCAGCTGCTCGGAGCGCCATTGGAGCCGCGCAGGATACCCTCTAAGAATTTCTCGTGGTGGGTGTGCTTCTTGCAATGGTGGGGCATGATCAAAAGGTTTAAGAGACACAAGGGTAGGTTAAATGGCCGCTGTAATAAATGGGGGCCAGCCGGCCTGTAATCATCACGTCTTGTCACAACGTTCATAGCGGAGGATTCCAGTGCACGCTTGACAACACCACACCGCACACGTGGGCTCAAAGAGGCGCAAAATATATTATCGGTGAACCTGTTCCCGCACTACTACGCTGTTTATCGCGCAAGGTTCCCGCCCGGCTAGTTTGGCCATGCGTCGGCTAGAAGAGGGACAAATCGTGGGCGTTTATTAGCAAAACGCTTTGTAAAAACGAAGTGTGTGGAATGACTTCAATCATAAGTTTACCCTTGGGTGATGAGGTCAAATTTACACAAAAGGGTGATGATGAACACTCGAGTGCGGCAATTAATTCTGTGCTCGACAGTGCACATGGTGGAAAAAACCAACTATGTGCAATAATGTAGAAGATCGTAGTCGAGTTAGCTATACAGATCGTGTGCTGTGAGATCGACAAGATAAACTAATTCGAGAATGGTTAACAAAATCTAAGACCATTGCATATTAAGGTCAAAATAGTGCTAGCAATATACAAGTCTCATACGATGCCATTTCAACGATTGTACCACAAAAGCTCAAAATGTTACAAGGTTCAAATTCCAGAGTTATTTGGCTCAAATTCGAATATTACAAGGTTCAAACTAATATTAGAAATGAAATTCAGCTCATCAGCTGCAAACGCTCGTGCTGATCCGTTAAACATGGATATCAGAGAGGTTCAAACTAATATCACCGCTTCTATGTCTGGCTTCGAAACCTCACAATTTTTGCAAAGGGGTCAGCCACTGAGAAGTCATGTATACAGTTGACACGATGACTTCCGATTACTCTGCCATCTGAAGTTCCAAAATGAAATTCAGCATTTTTGGAACCTACTCCATTCTGCTGTAGGCGCCGGCGCTGATCAACAAACCATTCATTTTTGTGAAATAAATGTAGGGCAAACCTCATTTCCTTCAGCACACTTGCTCTGAGAACAAAGAACCTGGCGAATATAATCTCCAGTAAGGTCCCTCGGTAGGAGTTCAAAGTAATTTCTAAGAGATGCAGATCTAGGCATTTGACGTGATTGTTATATTCTATCACATTATCCACCACTGGGCCTAATCTTATCTGCAAAAGAAGAAAACGTGTTAGTGCCTACATGCAGTTTTGAACATTACTACAGGCCTAGCTATTTGGTTTGCAGGATTTGTAAAATGCACTAACATGTCATCTTCGATCTGACATGATTAACATGGGCACTTGATTACATTCTAGAAAAATATAGCCTTCTTCACAAGAGGTTGGAGTGGATGAGAAGTTCCCTAAGAAAACTAGTACAGATGAATCCAAAGGAGAAATGCTTATTGATTGTAACCATATGGATGAAGCAACCAATATGGGGGGGGACATGTATGTACTGAAATCGTCCAAAAGAACCTTCAGAAATTGTAGTACATTGTCAGTGTAAACTTGGAATAAGGTGAAGGAAATATGCCCTAGAGGCAATAATAAAGTTATTATCTATTTCATTATATATCATGATAAAAGTTTATTATTCATGCTAGAATTGTATGAACCGGAAACATAATACATGTGTGAATACATAGACAAACAGAGTGTCACTAGTATGCCTCTACTAGACTAGCTTGTTAATCAAAGATGGTTATGTTTCCTAACCATGGACAAAGAGTTGTCATTTGATTAACAGGATCACATCATTAGATGAATGATCTGATTGACATGACCCATTCCATTAGCTTAGCACCCGATCGTTTAGTATGTTGCTATTGCTTTCTTCATGACTTATACATGTTCCTATGACTATGAGATTATGCAACTCCCGTTTGTCGGAGGAACACTTTGTGTGCTACCAAACGTCACAACGTAACTGGGTGATTATAAAGGAGCTCTACAGGTGTCTCCAAAGTTACATGTTGGGTTGACGTATTTCAAGATTAGGATTTGTCCCTCCGATTATCGGAGAGGTATCTCTGGGCCCTCTCGGTAATGCACATCACATAAGCCTTGCAAGCATTGCAACTAATGAGTTAGTTGTGAGATGATGTATTACAAAACGAGTAAAGAGACTTGCCGGTAACGAGATTGAACTAGGTATTGGATACCGACGATCGAATCTCGGGCAAGTAACATACCGATGACAAAGGGAACAACATATGTTGTTATGTGGTCTGACCGATAAAGATCTTCGTAGAATATGTAGGAGCCAATATGAGCATCCAGGTTCCGCTATTGGTTATTGACCAGAGACGTGTCTCGGTCATGTCTACATTGTTCTCGAACCCGTAGGGTCCGCATGCTTAAGGTTTCGATGACAGTTATATTATGAGTTTATGAGTTTTGATGTACCGAAGTTAGTTCGGAGTCCCGGATGTGATCACGGACATGACGAGGAGTCTCGAAATGGTCAAGACATAAAGATTTCTATATTGGACGGCTATATTCGGACACCGGAAGTGTTCCGGGTGATTTCGGAGAAAACCGGAGAGCCGGAGGGTTACCGGAACCCCCCCGGGAGAAGTAATGGGCCATATGGGCCTTAGTGGAAAGAGAGAGGGGCAGCCAAAGGTGGGCCGCGCGCCTCCTCCCCCTGGTCCGAATTGGACTAGGAGAGGGGGGCGGCGCCCCCTTTCCCTCTCCCTCCCCACTTCTTTCCCCCTCCTAGTAGGAGTCCTACTCCTACTAGGAGGAGGACTCCTCCTTGGCGCGCCTATAGGGCCGGCCGGCCTCCTCCCCTTGCTCCTTTATATACGGGGGCAGGGGGCACCCCTAGAGACACAAGTTGATCCACGTGATCATATTCTTAGCCGTGTGCGGTGCCCCCTTCCACCATAGTCCTCGATAATATTGTAGCGGTGCTTAGGCGAAGCCCTGCGACGGTAATACATCAAGATCGTCACCACGCCGTCGTGCTGACGGAACTCTTCCCCGACACTTTGCTGGATCGGAGTCCGGGGATCGTCATCGAGCTGAACGTGTGCTAGAACTCGGAGGTGCCGTAGTTTCGGTGCTTGATTGGTCAGGCCATGGAGACGTACGACTACATCAACCAAGTTAACGCTTCTGTTGTCGATCTACAAGGGTACGTAGATCACACTCTCCCCCTCTCGTTGCTATGCATCACCATGATCTTGCGTGTGCATAGAATTTTTTTTGAAATTACTACGAAACCCAGCAGTGGCATCCGAGCCTAGGTTTTATATGTTGATGTTATATGCACGAGTAGAACACAAGTGAGTTGTGGGCGATATAAGTCATACTGCTTACCAGCATGTCATACTTTGGTTCGGCGGTATTGTTGGACGAAGCGGCCCGGACCGACATTACGCGTACGCTTACGCGAGACCGGTTCTCCCGACGTGCTTTGCACATAGGTGGCTTGCAGGTGACAGTTTCTCCAACTTTAGTTGAACAGAGTGTGGCTACGCCCGGTCCTTGCGAAGGTTAAAACAACACCAACTTGACAAACTATCATTGTGGTTTTGATGCGTAGGTAAGATTGATTCTTGCTTAAGCCCGTAGCAGCCACGTAAAACTTGCAACAACAAAGTAGAGGACGTCTAACTTGTTTTTGCAGGGCATGTTGTGATGTGATATGGTCAAGACATGATGCTAAATTTTATTGTATGAGATGATCATGTTTTGTAACCGAGTTATCGGCAACTGGCAGGAGCCATATGGTTGTCGCTTTATTGTATGCAATGCAATCGCCCTGTAATGCTTTACTTTATCACTAAGCGGTAGCGATAGTCGTAGAAGCATAAGATTGGTGAGACGACAACGATGCTACGATGGAGATCAAGGTGTCGCGCTGGTGACGATGGTGATCACGATGGTGCTTCAAGGATGGAGATCACAAGCACAAGATGATGATGGCCATATCATATCACTTATATTGATTGCATGTGATGTTTATCTTTTATGCATCTTATCTTGCTTTGATTGACGGTAGCACTATAAGATGATCTCTCACTAAATTTCAAGATAAAAGTGTTCTCCCTGAGTATGCACCGTTGCCAAAGTTCGTCGTGCCCAGACACCACGTGATGATTGGGTGTGATAAGCTCTACGTCCATCTACAACGGGTGCAAGCCAGTTTTGCACACGCAGAATACTCAGGTTAAACTTGACGAGCCTGGCATATGCAGATATGGCCTCGGAACACTAAGATCGAAAGATCGAGCGTGAATCATATAGTAGATATGATCAACATAGCGATGTTCACCATTGAAAACTACTCCATTTCACGTGATGATCGGTTATGGTTTAGTTAATTTGGATCACGTGATCACTTAGATGATTAGAGGGATGTCTATCTAAGTGGGAGTTCTTGAGTAATATGATTAATTGAACTTAAATTTATCATGAACTTAGTCCCTGATAGTATCTTGCTTCTTTATGTTAATTGTAGATAAATGGCCCGTGCTGTTGTTCTGTTAAATTTTAATGCGGTTCCTTGAGAAAGCAAAGTTGAAAGATGATGGTAGCAATTACACGGACTAGGTCCGTAACTTGAGGATTATCCTCATTGCTGCACAGAAGAATTACGTCCTAGAAGCACCACTGGGTGCCAGGCCTGCTGCTGGAGCAACACCAGATGTTATGAACGTCTGGCAGAGCAAAGATGATGACTACTCGATAGTTCAGTGTGCCATGCTTTACGGCTTAGAATCGGGACTTCAACGACATTTTGAACGTCATGGAGCATATGAGATGTTCCAGGAGTTGAAGTTAATATTTCAAGCAAATGCCCGAATTGAGAGATATGAAGTCTCCAATAAGTTCTATAGCTGCAAGATGGAGGAGAACAGTTTTGTCAGTGAGCATATACTCAAAAGGTCTGGGTATAATAATCACTTGATTCAGATGGGAGTTAATCTTCCAGATGATTGCGTCATTGATAGAATTCTCCAATCACTGCCACCAAGCTACAAGAGCTTCGTGATGAACTATAATTTGCAAGGGATGAATAAGACTATTCCCGAGCTCTTCGCAATGCTGAAAGCTGCGGAGGTAGAAATCAAGAAGGAGCATCAAGTGTTGATGGTCAACAAGACCACTAGTTTCAAGAAAAAGGGCAAAGGGAAGAAGAAGGGGAACTTCAAGAAGAAAAGCAAGCAAGTTGCTGATCAGGAGAAGAAACCCAAGTCTGGACCTAAGCCTGAAACTGAGTGCTTCTACTGCAAGCAGACTGGTCACTAGAAGCGGAACTGCCCCAAGTATTTGACGGATAAGAAGGATGGCAAGGTGAACAAAGGTATATGTGATATATATGTTATTGATGTGTACCTTACTAGAGCTTGCAGTAGCACCTGGGTATTTGATACTGGTTTTGTTGCTAATGTTTGCAACTCAAAACAGGGACTATGGATTAAGCGAACACTAGCAAAGGACGAGGTGACGATGTGCGTGGGAAATGGTTCTAAAGTCGATGTGATCGCGGTTGGCACGCTACCTCTACATCTACCTTCGGGATTAGTATTAGACCTAAATAATTGTTATTTGGTGCCAGCGTTGAGCATGAACATTATATCTGGATCTTGTTTAATGCGAGACGGTTATTCATTTAAATCAGAGAATAATGGTTGTTCTATTTATATGAGTAATATCTTTTTTGGTCATGCACCTTTGAAGACTGGTCTATTTTTGATGAATCTCGATAGTAGTAACACACATATTCATAATGTTGAAGCCAAAAGATGCAGAGTTGATAATGATAGTGCAACTTATTTGTGGCACTGCCGTTTAGGTCATATCGGTGTAAAGCGCATGAAGAAACACCATACCGATGGACTTTTGGAACCTCTTGATTATGAATCACTTGGTACTTGCGAACCGTGCCTTATGGGCAAGATGACTAAAACACCGTTCTCCGGTACAACGGAGAGAGCAACAGATTTGTTGTAAATCATACATACAGATGTATGTGGTCCGATGAATGTTGAGGCTCGTGGCGGATATCGTTATTTTCTCACCTTCACAGATGATGTAAGCAGATATGGGTATATCTACTTAATGAAGCATAAGTCTGAAACATTTGAAAAGTTCAAAGAATTTCAGAGTGAAGTTGAAAATCATCGTAACAAGAAAATAAAGTTTCTGCGATCTGATCGTGGAGGGGAATATTTGAGTTATGAGTTTGGTCTACATCTGAAACAATGCGGAATAGTTTCGCAACTCACGCCACCCGGAACACCTCAGCGTAATGGTGTGTCCGAACATCGTAATCGTACTTTACTTGATATGGTGCGATCTATGATGTCTCTTACAAATTTACCGCTATCATTTTGGGGTTATGCTTTAGAGACGGCCGCATTCACGTTAAATAGGGCACCATCAAAATCCGTTGAGATGACACCTTATGAACTATGGTTTGGCAAGAAACCAAAGTTGTCATTTCTTAAAGTTTGGGGATGCGATGCTTATGTGAAAAAGCTTCAACCTGATAAGCTCGAACCCAAATTGGAGAAATGTGTCTTCATAGGATACCCAAAGGAGACTGTTGGGTACACCTTCTATCACAGATCCGAAGGCAAGACATTCGTTGCTAAGAATGGATCCTTTCTAGAGAAGGAGTTTCTCTCGAAAGAAGTGAGTGGGAGGAAAGTATCACTTGACGAGGTAACTGTACCTGCTCCATTATTGGAAAGTAGTACATCACAGAAACCTGTTTCTGTGACACCTACACCAATTAGTGAGGAAGCTAATGATAATGATCATGAAACTTCAGAACAAGATACTACTGAACCTCGTAGATCAACCAGAGTAAGATCCGCGCCAGAGTGGTACGGTAATCCTGTTCTGGAAGTCATGCTACTAGATCATGATGAACCTATGAACTATGAAGAAGCGACGGTGAGCCCAGATTTCGAAAAATGGCTTGAAGCCATGAAATCTGAGATGGGATCCATGTATGAGAACAAAGTATGGACTTTGGTTGACTTGGCCGATGATCAGCAAGCAATTGAGAATAAATGGATCTTCAAGAAGAAGACTGACGCTGACGGTAATATTACTGTCTACAAAGCTGGACTTGTCACAAAAGGTTTTTGACAAGTTCAAGGGGTTGACTACGATTAGACCTTCTCACCTGTAGCGATGCTTAAGTCTGTCCGAATCATGTTAGCAATTGCCGCATTTTATGATTATGAAATTTGGCAGATGGATGTCAAAACTGCATTCCTGAATGGATTTCTGGAAGAAGAGTTGTATATGATGCAGCCGGAAGGTTTTGTCGATCCAAAGGGAGCTAACAAAGTGTGCAAGCTCCAGCGATCCATTTATGGACTGGTGCAAGCCTCTCGGAGTTGGAATAAACGCTTTGATAGTGTGATCAAAGCATTTGGTTTTATACAGACCTTTGGAGAAGCTTGTATTTACAAGAAAGTGAGTGGGAGCTCTGTAGCATTTCTGATATTATATGTGGATGACATATTACTTATTGGAAATGATATAGAATTTCTAGATAGCATAAAGGGATACTTGAATAAGAGTTTTTCAATGAAAGACCTCGGTGAAGCTGCTTACATATTAGGCATAAAGATCTATAGAGATAGATCAAGACGCTTAATTGGATTTTCACAAAGCACATACCTTGACAAGATTTTGAAGAAGTTCAAAATGGATCAAGCAAAGAAAGGGTTCTTGCCTGTGTTACAAGGTGTGAAGTTGAGTCAGACTCAATGCCCGACCACTGCAGAAGATAGAGAGAAAATGAAAGATGTTCCCTATGCGTCAGCCATAGGCTCTATCATGTATGCAATGCTGTGTACCAGACCTGATGTGTGCCTTGCTATAAGTCTAGCAGGGAGGTACCAAAGTAATCCAGGAGTGGATCACTGGATAGCGGTCAAGAACATCCTGAAGTACCTGAAAAGGACTAAGGATATGTTTCTCGTATATGGAGGTGACAAAGAGCTCATCGTAAACGGTTACGTTGATGCAAGCTTTGACACTGATCCGGACGATTCTAAATCGCAAACCAGATAGGTGTTTACATTAAACGGTGGAGCTGTCAGTTGGTGAAGTTATAAACAGAGCGTCATGGCGGGATCTACGTGTGAAGCGGAATACATAGCTGCTTTGGAAGCAGCGAATGAAGGGGTCTGGATGAAGGAGTTCATATCCGATCTAGGTGTCATACCTAGTGCATCGGGTCCAATGAAAATCTTTTGTGACAATACTGGTGCAATTGCCTTGGCAAAGGAATCCAGATTTCACAAGAGAACCAAGCACATCAAGAGACGCTTCAATTCCATCCGGGATCTAGTCCAGGTGGGAGACATAGAGATTTGCAAGATACATACAGATCTGAATGTAGCAGACCTGTTGACTAAGCCTCTTCCATGAGCAAAACATGATCAGCACCAAGGCTCCATCGGTGTTAGAATCAATACTGAGTAATCTAGATTATTGACTCTAGTGCAAGTGGGAGACTGAAGGAAATATGCCCTAGAGGCAATAATAAAGTTATTATTTATTTCCTTATATATCATGATAAAAGTTTATTATTCATGCTAGAATTGTATTAACCAGAAACATAATACATGTGTGAATACATAGACAAACAGAGTGTCACTAGTATGCCTCTACTAGACTAGCTTGTTAATCAAAGATGGTTATGTTTCCTAACCATGGACAAAGAGTTGTCATTTGATTAACAGGATCACATCATTAGATGAATGATCTGATTGACATGACCCATTCCATTAGCTTAGCACCCGATCGTTTAGTATGTTGCTATTGCTTTCTTCATGACTTATACATGTTCCTATGACTATGAGATTATGCAACTCCCGTTTGCCGGAGGAACACTTTGTGTGCTACCAAACGTCACAACATAACTGGGTGATTATAAAGGAGCTCTACAGGTATGTCCAAAGGTACATGTTGGGTTGGCGTATTTCGAGATTAGGATTTGTCACTCCGATTGTCGGAGAGGTATCTCTGGGCCCTCTCGGTAATGCACATCACATAAGCCTTGCAAGCATTGCAACTAATGAGTTAGTTGTGAGATGATGTATTACGGAACGAGTAAAGAGACTTGCCGGTAACGAGATTGAACTAGGTATTGGATAACGACGATCGAATCTCGGGCAAGTAACATACCGATGACAAAGGGAACAACGTATGTTGTTATGCGGTCTGACCGATAAAGATCTTCGTAGAATATGTAGGAGCCAATATGAGCATCCAGGTTCCGCTATTCGTTATTGACCAGAGACGTGTCTCGGTCATGTCTACATTGTTCTCGAACCCGTAGGGTCCGCACGCTTAAGGTTTCGATGACAGTTATATTATGAGTTTATGAGTTTTGCTGTACCGAAGTTAGTTCGGAGTCCCGGATGTGATCACGGACATGATGAGGAGTCTCGAAATGGTCGATACATAAAGATTGATATATTGGACGGCTATATTCGGACACCGGAAGTGTTCCGGGTGATTTCAGAGAAAACCGAAGAGCCGGAGGGTTACCGGAACCCCCCGGGAGAAGTAATGGGCCATATGTGCCTTAGTGGAAGGTGGGCTGCGCACCTCCTCCCCCCTGGTCTGAATTGGACTAGGAGAGGGGGGCGGCGCCCCCCTTTCCCTCTCCCTCCCCACTTCTTTCCCCCTCCTAGTAGGAGTCCTACTCCTACTAGGAGGAGGACTCCTCCTTGGCGCGCCTATAGGGCCGGCCGGCCTCCTCCCCTTGCTCCTTTATATACGGGGGTAGGGGGCACCCCTAGAGACACAAGTTGATCCACGTGATCATATTCTTAGGCGTGTGCGGTGCCCCCTTCCACCATAGTCCTCGATAATATTGTAGCGGTGCTTAGGCGAAGCCCTGCGACGGTAATACATCAAGATCGTCACCACGCCGTCGTGCTGACGGAACTCTTCCCCGACACTTTGCTGGATCAGAGTCCGGGGATTGTCATCGAGCTGAACGTGTGCTAGAACTCGGAGGTGCCGTAGTTTCGGTGCTTGATCGGTCGGGCCGTGGAGACGTACGACTACATCAACCAAGTTAACGCTTCCGTTGTCGATCTACAAGGGTACGTAGATCACACTCTCCCCCTCTCATTGCTATGCATCACCATGATCTTGCTTGTGCGTAGGAATTTTTTTGAAATTACTACGAAACCCAACAAAAGGTGTCACAAATTGAACCCCCTTATGGTTAACATTTAACAGGAAAGGAACATCACCTCGATATATAGCTTCTCGAGGCACGGAAAGCATCTCAGGAAACTGACAACTTGCCCCAGGTCGGGCCCGATAGATTCTAGTGCCAAGACCTTCGTTGTGCGCAGTTTCGGGGTCAAGCTTGTCGGAATCATTTTTTGAATGATAGGCGAACAAACATCTTCAAAATTAGAAATAATGTTAATTTGTAGAAGGAGAGTTAGAAGGAGGCTGTTGTACCTGAATGGGTATGGATCCAATAACAAGTTCGGAGCATTTGTTAGACGAGTAGCCCAACACTGTCAATGTCGGCGCAGAAATGACATTGATTCTTGTTGGACCTTCTTGATCAACTACAAATAATCTCTCAAGTGTAGGTGTGTCCTGGATGACCATACCATGGTAAACATCTTGTGATGTCTTCCTGCCGCACCAGCAACACACATAAATAGTCCGGAGAGTCATGAAGGTGATGTGGAAGGTACTCAACCCATTGATTGCCTGGAGACGAAGGTACTGAGTGCAGTACAGCCACGGAGCAGGCGCTCCATCTCACCCTTTGAGAGGCAGATGGCGACGAGTTCAAGGTGCTTCAGTCGTGGTAGAATAAGAGCGGGCGCGTCATTAAGGGGCAGGAAATGGCAGTTCCTGAACTTGGCGACGCGCAGCGTGGCCGCGAGGCGTAGTGCAGACGTTGGTAGTGATCGCATGTGCCCATCATCAAAAGTGAGCTTCTGAAGCTGATCTAGGGTGGGGGATCAGAACCAGTTGTCAAGCTTGGCTCGGTCCTTGCCGTTGGAACGGAACTTGCCCATTCTAAGGCCTTTGGTTGGGCCAAGGTGACTGCCGAGGATCTTGGAGAACACATCCAAGCTTTTGCGACAGCCATGGCAGAGCTCGTGGGTGTCGATGAGATCGAGAGGGCTGGAGTTCCATAGGGGGCGCCACTGCCGGGAAAGGAGGGTTCTAAGCGCCCCATATTTGATTGGGAGAAGGGAGATGATGACTCTCAACATATAATCGGGGAGGCTGCTGATTAAGTCTAGGCCTGCTGGAGTCGCTTCAGGTTCTAGCTCGCCCCGCCTCCGCTTGTTGGAAGCCCCGTTCTCCACCTCCAGAGTCTCCTTCTCAGCGGCGCTTTCTGATAGAAATGGGAGTACAGGGAATATTTACTTAAAACAGGGCAATAGAAAAGTGTAGTGGTAACTAGAAGTTATTAGGTAGAAATATAGTAAGAAAAGGGAATAACAATTGGTTACTTAAATACTACACAATTCATTTGACATTGCGGGGTAAGTCAATATATGAAGATAGTTGAAAAGAAAACTTACTTCGAACAAAGTCTGGACGGATGATTTTGTCAGGGAAGTTCGTATATATATCTCATGACCAGGCCCTTTTATGTGCAGTACAATTTTAGTGTTAGCTTTCAGTACATAAAACTTTGCAATTTCATTCCAAAGTCAGTGCCAAAATAGGAGTCACCAAGTTCATGAAGTCTTACAGTAGCAACGAATGTAAATCCATGGTTTGTGTGCAGTATGACATCCGTGGAGCCTTGATGTATGTAAAGGGAAAAATTGTGCACTACATAATCTGTTGCATAGCGAGGGATGTTTTGCAGAAAATGGTAGGATTGTTAAAGAAAATATGGTAACATGCAAATATGGGCCCAAATTGAAAGAACTGTACAACAGTTTAAATCGAAGGACAAAAATCTATTATTAAACAGACAGGGTAAAATTGCCGGTATCCTGGGAACGGGGGTCCCCAGACTTGCCTGCCTGCGGCCCATGGCGTGGCTCCACCAGCGGCCCTGTACGACCCATCTTCAGCAGCGAACACTCAAGACCATCGCGAGGGGCCAAGCCTCACGAGGCAGACGACGCAAGACCTCCTTGGGGGCGACCTCACCATGCTGGCTCACGAGGGGCGTAGAGATCAAGGCGGGGGGCACCTCACGAGGTCCCTGTGACACAAGCCATGATGACCAAGGCCAGGCGGGCGCCAGCATGCGGAGCGTACTTGTTTCCTCTTTGGTGCGAAAGAAGAAAGCGCAGGTGAGGAGTCCCGAGGCATCAGGCAAACGTTTCCGTATCGGTGCAACAAGACCAAGACCAGCAGGACGGCAAGATAGAGGTCACCATGGAGCCCAGGACGATGTCACCACCAGAGCCTTTGGCAGGCGAAGACCACCTTTTGTCATGATAACTTCTACTAGTTGTCTCTCTTCAAATTTTCCTGTTTGGGAAGAGGACCAGGGCCTCTATAAATAGTACTAGCCACCAGAGTAGAAGGGGATGGATCTCGGACTATTCAGATCATCCCCAACCACACAAGCTCACCGAGCTCAAGGACGCCTCTCCTCAGGAGGCTGTTCATCCCTTGTACTCACTCATCCTCAGCCCAAGAGGCAATCCACCAGACCACACTAGAGTAGGGTATTACACCACATCGGTGGCCTGAACCAGTATAAACCCTGTGTCCTTTGTTTTGCGAGTTCGACGTGCTGAGCTTTGAGATTGTGGTGAGAGTGAGAGCTAGGGGGAGGAGAGATCTTCGTGCGCACCCTAGAGTTCGAACCTCAAGGGTTTTTTCAGAACCCGATATCCGACATTTGGCGCGCCAGGTAGGGGCGCGCTGAAGCTTTCCTCCCGTCAATCCACGCTTCACCACCTCCGCGCCTTGTCCCTAATGGCCAGCGTTGCTCCTCCGGCTGGGATGACGGACGCCCACTATAGTGCCTGGGGGCTCAGGGCCTTTGCCCCCGCCTTGCGACGGTTGCAATGGCCGCCCAAGTTCAAGCTGGAGATGCCGCCGCACTATGATAGCGCGGCGGACCCGTCAGCCTTCCTGCTGGCATATGAAGAGGCCGTCCTGAAGGCTGGGGGCGACGACAAGGTCATGGCCAACTGCCTTCCAATGGTCCTCGCTGGTGCGCCGCGCGCCTGGCTGCTTGCCCTCCCAGGATCCTCAGTGGCATCTTGGGACGAGCTGCACGACCTCTTTGTCGCGCGCTTCGCGGCACCAACGCCCCTCGCGTCGTGGGCCTCCTCGGCGGCTCGAAAGCACCGCCCTCGGACCGTCACACCAAGCCGTTCTTTCACCAGATTGGCGCCACCTCCACGCGGCAAGGAGCTCCCCCAGGTTGGGCAGCGCCCAAGGCTGATTCGGGCGTGCTCGGGGGATCACCCCGTCACCGCTGTTGGCTCGGGCGTGCTCCCAATGCATTGCACACCCACCATCTGCAGCGTAGCTGTCACCAAGACCCTCATTGACGGCGGCGGCGGTCTCAACATGCTCTCTATGGAGGCTTTTAGCCTTCTTCACGTACAACTCGAACGACTCTGCCCCAGCAAGCCCTTCTCCATGGTCAACGGCGGCTCCACCAGCACCTTGGGGCAGATCCGCCTTCCTGTGACCTTCAGCACTCGCGACAACTACCGCACCGAGCTGATCGACTTCGACATCGCCCGCATTGGCCTCCCATACAATGCCATCCTATGATACCCGGCTCTGGCTCAGTTTATGGCGGTGACCCATCCTGCCTACAACCTCATGAAGATGCCTGGGAGCAAGGACGTCCTCACCGTAGTTGGAGACACCAAGGAGGCTCTGGCGGCGCTCAAGTGTGCCCTCAAAACTGCCGTGACAGCGCGACCGGCCAACGAGGCCACCCCAGCGGTTAAGGAGGCTGCTTTGGCAAAGAAGAAGCAGTTGCTCAGTCAAGATTGGGCCGAAACCAAGCAGGTGCCAGTCGAGGAAGATGGGTCCTGAGGAGCCACGTTCACCAAATGGGCGGAGGTAGAAGCTGTCCGCACCATCCCGGCCGGATCCGCGGTCAAGTTCATCAAGGGTCTCGTGAGCTGTTTCGGGGTCCCTAATTGCATCATCACCGATAACGGTTTGCAGTTCACTAGCAATCTCTTCAAGACATATTGTGCTAACCTTGGAACGCATATCTGCTACGCTTCGGTGGCACACCCCGTGAGCAATGGTCAAGCTGAACGCGCCAACGCGGAGGTCCTCATAGGCCTGAAGACCAGGACCTTCAAGAAGAAGCTCGAGGCCTGCGGCAGGGCCTCGCATGACGAGCTCCAGTCTGTGTTGTGGTCCATCCGCACCACCTCCACCAAGCCAACAGGTGAGACCCCGTTCTTCCTCGTCTATGAAGCAGAAGCGGTTTTCCCTCACGAGGTCAAGCATCACTCCGCACGGGTCCTGGCGTTTGATGAGACGCAGCAGGACACCATGCGGGGGATGGACCTTGTGCTGCAGGAGGAATGCCGCTGCGACGCCACGATTTGAGTGGCAAGATACCAGCAGGCGCTTCGGCGGTATCACTGCTGCAGCGTCCGCTCCAGGATGCTCGAGGTGGCTAACCTCGTACTAAGGCGGGTGCTCTCCAGGGAAGCGCAACATAAGCTTTCGCCCATGTGGGAGGGCCCGTTTAGGGTCGCCCACATCTCAAGGCCTGGCGCTGAGTGCCTGGAGATGCAAGACGGGGTCCCCATCCAGAACGCCTGGAACATCCAGCACCTCCGGAAGTTCTACTCATGAAGCAAGGCCCAGCGCCTGTGAAGCAAGGCCCCCGTGCCTATGAAGGTCTTCAGTTGTGACACTCTCATGTAATAATGAGTGGGGCTGTACACGCCCCAGAGTCTCAGGAGTGCCACCCTCGGGCCTCGGGGGCTCCCTCCCATGTCCTAGTGGCAGCACTTAGCTCCGCGCTGGTGAGAAGACTAGACTAGGTGCCAGACGCGGCTTTTCATTTGCTTTCCGTAGTTGGCTTGCCACTTTTTTTGGAAGTTTGCATTCTGGTGTTTCTTGTCATCTTGGTTCGATCGCCTTTTCCTCTGTTCTTCCCTCGGTTCTTTATTTGGCCTGTACTCTCCCTCACATGCCTCGTGAGGGGGCTGGACAGGTGCACTCGTGAGCGTTTTTCCTGTTCTTTGTGAGGCACCCTCGCTTGAGCTTGCAAGCTAGCGCTCCCTCCTTAATTCGTGCCCCTCGGGTACCGCGATGCGGAGCTCTAGGTCATGGCCGGCCGTGCATACGACCTGGCCTTGGAAGAATTAGAGGTTCTTAACAAATTTTTGCAGTTCCTCCACGCCTCCCAAGCCAATGGCAATGATCTCTCACCAGGTACTGGGAGAGGCGCGCCTCACGAGGCAGAAACTACTTTAGACATATCAAGCTAAGTTATCTCTACATGCCTACATAAAACACTGATACTGCAACACGACACATGAACAATAAACATAACATAGCGACTTGGAAATCACGGTTCATTGCACTCCCCTGCAGCGCCCCATACTTGTTTCTTTTTAATGCGGGAAGAAAGGAAAGAACAAAACAAAAGCAGCGCGCGCCCCCGCAGCGGTTCACAAGGGTGGGCCCTCGGCGATCTCCTGGACTCAGCCAGACCCCTCCTCACACTTCACTGGGGCACGGCGACGAGACGACCCGCTATCGCCCTTGAAGCGGGCACGGCAGCGTGGCGGATGGTCATAGCCGCCACTGCTGGACCTATCGCCGGAGGAAGAGTCACCGTAGCTGGACAAGCCGCGGCCGGCACCGAGGACAAGTCCACCTTCACCCTCGTCACGACCATCGCCAAGGCCGAGCACCTCACCGCCGTTGCTGTCCTCAGGGCAGCACCCGACGCGGCGACAATCATCCCCGAATACCCTCACACAGAGGGTCGCGTTGCCTTCGTACTTGAAGTGGAGGGTACACTGCCTGCCCAGGCCACGCACGCGGGGCAAACGTCAGCCAGCCGTGGGCCAAGGCTGCATTGCCCGCGGCGGAGACCTCCACCACGACCCATGAAGCCTTGCTGCAGCAGCCGTCTGCCTGCAGCAAGAAACCGCCTGGAGCTGCGGCCGGCAGTTCGCTGGCAAAAAAAACATGTGAGCTGCAGCCAGGTGTCGGCCGGGTCCTCCGACCACACGACGAACTCCGGCAGCACCTCTGTCGAGTGGGAGCGTGGCCAGGGAGGCCGCGCAACCATGGCGCACCTCACTTCATCAACGGGACTGCCACGACCTGGGCGGCCCCCATCGCGTGGGGAGGCGCCACCACGGCCGCGAGGGGCCACGATGGAGGTCGCGGTGTGCTTACATGGGCGACCACGCCCCCTCTTGGGTGGCGGTGAGCCGGGCCCCTCTTGGTGGACCTTCCCCTTTTCTGCGGCTGAGAACCTCTACATGGGCACCATGGGTGTCGCTGTGAAAGATGACAAGGAGGAAGAAGAAGAAGCAGGAGGAGCGAAGGAAGAGATGGGAGACGGGGGCTCCGCCCCTCTTCCCATTTATATCCAAGAGGAGGACAACTGCCGGCCTCCATGATCTAAGGTAATAATGACCTTTTTCTGCATGCAACAGGGACTCATCAAGTCGGGCAGTTGTCGAGGCAGCGTGGGGAAGCGGAGACGCCCACATCCCATCAATCGCCACGCGTCAACCAAGGCCACATGCTGTTGGGGCCCGCGGCGCTCCGCACTTGACCCTTGGCTTCGCCTCTAATCCAAGCCCGAGGGTGCCTTGGGCCCGGGGGCTACTGTTGGCGTCTTGGGAACGGGGGTCCCCAGACTTGCCTACCTGCGGCCCATGGTGTGGCTCCACCATTGGCCCTGTACGTCCCATCTTCAGCAGCGAACACTCAAGACCCTCGCGAGGGGCCAAGCCTCACGAGGCAGACGACACAAGACATCCTCGGGGGCGGCCTCACCAGGCTGGCTCGCGAGGGGTGGAGAGATCAAGGCGTGGGGCACCTCGTGAGGTCCCTATGATGCAAGCCATGACGACCAAGGCCAGGCAGGTGCTAGGCGGGCGCCAGCGTGTGCAACATACTTGTTTCCTCTTTGGTGCTAAAGAGGCAAGCGCAGGCGAGGAGTCCCAAGGCATCAGGCAAAGATTTCCATATCGGTGCAACAAGACCAAGAACAGGAGGACGGCAGGACAGAGGTCACCATGGAGCCTAGGACGACGTCACCACCAGAGCCTTTGGTAGGCGAAGACCACCTTTTGTCAGGATAGCTTGTACTAGTTGTCCCCCTTCAAATTGGCCGTTGTTGGATCCCTTCCCGCCTACATTTGGGAAGAGGACCAGGGCCTCTATAAATAGGACTAGCCACCACAGTAGAAGGGGAGGATGGATTTCGGACCATTCAGATCATCCCCAACCACATACGCTCGCCGAGCTCAAGCACACCTCTCCTCAGGAGGCTGTTCATCCCTTGTACTTGTTCATCCTCAGCCCAAGAGGCAATCCACCACACCACACTGGAGTAGGGTATTACACCACATTGGTGGCCCGAACCAGTATAAACCTTGTGTCCTTTGTTCTGCGAGTTCGACATGCTGAGCTTTGAGACGTTCTGATGCAGAGGCCGGGGAGTCCCCCCTTTTCGAAAAAACACCACATCGGTGGCCAGAACCAGTATAAACCATGTGTCCTTTGTTCAGTGAGTTTGACGTGCTGAGCTTTGAGATTGTGGTGAGAGAGAGAGCTAGGGGGAGGAGAGATCTTCATGCACACCCCAGAGTTCGAACCTCAAGGGTTTTGCCGGAACCCGAAATCTGACAAACATGATGACATGGAAAAAGAGAGTAATCGAAAGAACAATACATCATTAATTTGCCTAATATAGAAAGAAGAGGGGGAAATCCCCTTTGACGTATATGGTGCTTGCTACCTCTTGAGCACTTCGTTGGTTTTCCTCGAAGAGGAAGGGATGATGCAGCAAAGTAGCGTAAGTATTTCCATCAGTTTTTGAGAAACAAGGTATCAATCCAGTAGGAGGCTACGCGCGAGTCCCTCGTACCTGCACAAAACAAATAAATCCTCGCAACCAACGTGATAAGGGGTTGTCAATCCCTACATGGCCACTTACGAGAGTGAGATCTGATAGATATGATAAGATAATATTTTTGGTATTTGTATGATAAAGATGCAAAGTAAAATAAAAGCAAAGTAAAAAAGCAAAGGAAATAACTAAGTATTGGGAGATTAATATGATGAAGATAGACCCGGGGGCCATAGGTTTCACTAGTGGCTTCTCTCAAGAGCATAGGTATTCCACGGTGGGTGAACGAATTACTGTTGAGCAATTGACATAATTGAGCATAGTTATGAGAATATCTAGGTATGATCATGTATATAGGCATCACATCCGAGACAAGTAGACTGACTCCTGCCTGCATCTACTACTATTACTCCACTCATCGACCACTATCCAGCATGCATCTAGAGTATTAAGTTCATGGAAACAGAGCAACGCCTTAAGCAAGATGACATGATGTAGAGGGATAAACTCATGCAATATGATGAAAACCCCATCTTGTTATCCTCGATGGCAACAATACAATACGTGCCTTGCTGACCCTACTGTCACTTGGAAAGGACACCGCAAGATTGAACCCAAAGCTAAGCACTTCTCCCATTGCAAGAAAGATCAATCTAGTAGGACAAACCAAACTGATAATTCGAAGAGACTTGCAAAGATAACCAATCATACATAAAATAATTCAGAGAAGATTCAAATATTGTTCATAGATAGACTTGATCATAAACCCACAATTCATCGGTCTCCACAAACACACCGCAAAAGAAGATTACATCGAATAGATCTCCACAAGAGAATGGGAGAAAATTGTATTGAGATCCAAAAATAGAGAAGAAGCCATCTAGCTAATAACTATGGACCCGTAGGGCTGAGGCGAACTACTCACACTTCATCGGAGGGGCTATGGTGATGATGTAGAAGCCCTCCGTGATCGATGCCCCCTCCGACGGAGCTCCGGAGCAGGCCCCAAGATGGAATCTCATGGATACAGAAAGTTGCAGCGGTGGAATTAGGGTTTTGGCTCCGTATCTGATCGTTTGGGGGTACGTAGGTATATATAGGAGGAAGGAGTACGTCGGTGGAGCAACAGGGGGCCCATGAGGGTGGAGGGCGCGCCTGGGGGGGGGGGTAGGCACGCCCCCTACCTCGTGGCTTCCTCCTTTGTTTCTTGATGTAGGGTCCGAGTCTCCTGGGTCTTGTTCGTTGAGAAAATCCCGTTCCCGAAGGTTTCATTCCATTTGGACTCTGTTTGATATTCCTTTTCTTTGAATCCCTAAAATAGGCAAAAAAACAACAATTCTGGGCTGGGCCTCCGGTTAATAGGTTAGACCAAAAATAATACCAAAGTGGATAATAAAGCCCAATAATGTCCAAAACAGTAGATAATATATCATGGAGCAATCAAAAATTATAGATACGTTGGAGACGTATCAGTGCTTGTGGCACATTTTATCCAAATGTAGCAATATTTAGAATATGTTTAGGAAAGTAGGCCATGCCAAACGATTTAGGGCGGGATTGAACATACCGCGCGCGTGCTCAAGTTATTTGGTACGGAGAGATCGATTCTCTAGGAGCAGTTGCAAAGTCTTGAAGTGTCGGCGTACTATACATTCTATGAATGAAAGAAACCCCTCAAATCAGCTCAAATAAAAATGAATTCACGGCGATATCTGCCGGGTCATTAAAGGAGGCAGATGAACTTGGATAAGAGGTGAGATAATATCTCGTTAAACTAGTTACCTTGTCGTCCATGAGAAAGAACCCTCAGTACGGCAGATTCCCCAACCGAGTGGAGCTGGGTCGACCGCGAGCAGCATCGAGAAAGTCGATGGCGCTAGGCGGCGGCAAGTGGAAGTGGCGAAATGTGGTGGGCTTCGCCGGCAGCCTGGCGGCGGCAGGCGTCGAGCTGAGTGTTTACCGCCGCGATAGGCGGTGCCATGGCACAGACACAGAGGAGCTTGTGCAGGTGTGAATGAGGAACATACCGGAGGGGCCGAGGGGGTGGCAGGCGGGGTGAGGGTGAGGGTTTTTGTGACGTGGGGATGGTGAGGGTTTTCTTTTTTGAATTGGGTGGTGAGGGTTTTCTGTCCAACAAAGAATTTTGGGGGCGACGGTTTGCTAGAGCGAACAGTGTGTGATTGACGTAGCAGGCAAAATGAAAGTCATTGCACACGGTTCGAATTTTGCTAACCGTGTGTGATTGACGTACTACCTCCGCCCTGGTTTACTGGTCCCCTGTTGTAATTTTTACCAAAATTTTGCGAAATATTTAACATACTCAGACATAGATAATAAGCATACACGTAGATAAGCATAGTTCAACCATAAGTACTACATAGTTCAACAGTATTGAGCATACTCAAGCGGAGATATATAGTTCCATCCATCCCGTATCTCATCTCACAGGACGGCACAATCCTAAAGCTTCTCCAGGTACTCGGCGTACGCACCGTGTGCCACCCTCCGAGAATACTTCTGCTTGAAGGAGCCAATGGCCTGTCCTCTTGCATGCGCCAGAACACTTAGATACGCGTCATGAAGCTTCTGGTTGCAAAATGGGCAACCATAGCCGCCGTTCTAGGTCCTAATATGCCTGTTATGCATTCCCGCATAAAGCTCCCTCAGGATTTGCCTCTTGTACCTCCTCTGGACATCTTCATCCTCGCTGTCCACATCGTCAGACAGCACCTATACGAATAGTAAAACAAATTTGGCATCAAATCTATGATTACATGTCATGAATTAGGATTAGGAATTTATGGCTATTTATTTATACATATCTAGAGATTATGGTTCGATTTTCAAGCGCAGTCGTCAATGTACAGACCAATCTTGAAGAATATAATGGCACAAACATATGTAGGTCATTGAAAATCAATTGTCAAGCCCTGGATAGGAATTATTGACACAAACACTAACCCTTGTCGGATTACTAGCAGAAATCATTTGCAGATATGAAACAACTAATCACTTATCACATGTACCATTCAAACAATCAATACACTACACGGTCCTAACAAAACTTACTCAGATTTCATGGATTGGGAGAACATAACCATAGGATTTCTATTCCAAAATGGGGGAGGCAGAAGTAACCAGAGAAACCCTATGATCTATTTGACACGTAAATGGGTATAGATGACTAACCAGCTTTTCGTCATCGTCGGAGTCGTCGCTGGAGTGGTCGTCGGAGTCGGTGTGGAACTCTGCCTTCGGCTATGGAAGCTCGACGCCGTCGACGAGGTCAGTGTGCAGCGATAACTTGCAAGCGGTGACGGCAACCTCTGTCTCCATCTCCACGCTGTGCTCCGGTAATTTAGCGGCCCCGGCAACGCTACTCCCTCCGATGATGCACTTCGACGGCATCCTCATACACTGACGGATTTGGGGACTGAGAGCAACATCGAGGATGCAAGCGGAGAGAGAGGATTGTGTGTGCATAGCGAGGATGGGGGGTGCGGCCGCTCGGGCGCACCATTAATATGGAGTAGTGGGAGTTGTGGCAGAGAGGCGGACGGTGGTCAAATCGATGGCTTGCCTCCCGGTGAGGCTGTGCACCGGACTGCTGGCATGCCTACCAAAGTTTCACACAGCTACTCACACGCCTCCCGATGACACTGCATAGCGAGTATGCCTCTGTCAATTCACACACCTGCACGCACGCCTCCCCGTCTGCCTGCGCGGCGGACGCATCCTGTCAACTCATGCCTGCTCGCACACCACACGGGTCGCACGACGACACGTATATTGTTTTTCTATTTGGATGATTAATGCTGTCGCTTTATTGCTTAACCGAAGCATGGCACGTATCCATTATTGGTCTAACTCTCACGATTTGAATAAATTATCCGTTCGGGATATTGGTTCCCAATTATTAATAATCTCCCGTCTATAATTAGATAAAGAGTTCATCAAAACTGGTCTCAAATTTGACCAAAAAAAGTACAATGCCACTTTGTATTGGTGTCCATATGACAACACGATAAGTTTCATGAACTTCAAATAAGTTTTGGATGTACTAGAATTTAAATATAAAGGTACTGGGAGAGGCGCGCCTCACGAGGCAGAAACTACTTCAGACATATCAAGCTAAGTTATCTCTACATGCCTACATAAAACGCTGATACTACAACACGACACAGGAACGATAAACATAACATAGCGAGTTGGAAATCACGGTTCATTGCATGCCCTTGCAGCGCCCCACACTTGTTTATTTTTAATGCGGGAAGAAAGGAAAGAACAAAACAAAAGCAGCGCGCGCCCCCACAGCGGTTCGCGAGGGTGGGCCCTCGGCGCTCTCCTGGACTCAGCCAGACCCCTCCTCACGCTTCACTGGGGCACGACGACGAGACGACGACCCGCTATCACCCTCGAGCGGGCACGGTGGCGTGGCAGCTGGTCATAGCCGCCACTGCTGGACCTGTCGCCGGAGGAAGAGTCACCGTAGCTGGACGAGCTACGGCCGGCGCCAAGGACAAGTCCACCTTCACCCTCATCATGACCATCGCTAAGGCCGAGCACCTCGCCGCCATCGTTGTCCTCAGGGCAGCACTCGACGCAGCGACAATCTTCCCTGAATACCCTCACATAGAGGGTACATCGCCTGCCCAGGCCGCACGCGCGGGGCAAACGTCTACCAGCCGCGGTTCAAGGCTGTGTTGCCCGCGGTGGAAACCTCCACTGCGACCCACGAAGCCTTGCTGCAGCAGCCATCCGCCTGCAGCCAGAAACCGCCTGGACCTACGGCCGGCAGTTCGTCGGTGAAGAACCACGGGAGTTGAAACCAGGTGTCGTCCGGGTCCTCCGACCACACGACAAACTCCGGCAGCACCTCTGTCGAGTGGGAGCGCCGCCAGGGAGGCCGCGCAACCATGGAGCGCCTCACTTCATCAACGGGACTGCCACGACCTGGGCGCCCCCACCGTGTAGGAAGGCGCAGCCACGGCCGCGAGGGGCCACGGTGGAGGTCGCGGTGTGCTTACGTGGGCGACCACGCCCCCTCTTGGGTGGCGGCGAGCCGGGCCCCTCCTGGGGGGCTTTCCCCATTTCCGCGGCTGAGAACCTCTTCACCGGTGCCATGGGTATCGCTGCGAAAGATGAAGCAAGGAGGAAGAAGTAGAAGCAGGAGGAGCGAAGGAAGAGATGGGAGACGGGGGCTCCGCCCCCTTCCCATTTATAGCCAGGAGGAGGCCAACCTCCGGCCTCCAGGATCTAAGGTAATAATGACCTTTTTCTGTATGCAACAGGGACTCATCAAGTCGGTCAGTTGCCGAGGCAGCGTGGGGAAGCGGAGATGCCCACATCCCATCAATCGCCATGCGTCAACCAAGGCCGCAGGCTGTTGGGGCCCGCGGCGCTCCGCACTTGACCCTTGGCTTCGCCTCGAAGCCAAGCCCGAGGGTGCATTGGGCCCGGGGGCTACTGTCGGCGTCCTGGGAACAGGGGTCCCAGACTTGCCTGCCTGCGGCCCGCAGTGTAGCTCCACCAGCAGCCCTGTACGGCCCACCTTCAGCAGCGAACACTCAAGACCCTCGCGAGGGGCCAAGCCTCACGAGGCGGATGACACAAGACTCCTCGGGGGTGGCCTCACAAGGCTGGCTCGCGAGGCATGGAGAGATCAAGGCCGGGGGCACCTCGCGAGGTCCCTGTGATGCAAGCCATGACAAGCAAGGCCAGGCGGGTGCCAGGCGGGCGTCAACGTGCGCAGCGTACTTGTTTCCTCTTTGGTGCTAAACAGGCAAGCGCATGCGAGGAGTCCCGAGGCATTAGGCAAAGATTTCCATATCGGTGCAACAAGACCAAGACCAGGAGGACGGCAGGACAGAGGTCACCATGGAGCCCAGGACGGCGTCACCACCAGAGCCTTTGGCAGGCAAAGACCAACTTTTGTCAGGATAGCTTGTACTAGTTGTCCCCCTTCAAATTGGTTGTTGTTGGATCCCTTTCCGCCTACATTTGGGAAGAGGACCAGGGCCTCTATAAATAGGACTAGCCACCACGGTAGAAGGGGATGGATCTCGGACCATTCACATCATCCCCAACCACAAAAGCTCGCCGAGCTCAAGCACACCTCTCCCCAGGAGGCTGTTCATCCCTTGTACTTGTTCATACTCAGCCCAAGAGGCAATCCACCACACCACACTAGAGTAGGGTATTACACCACATATGTGGCCCGAACCAGTATAAACCCTGTGTCCTTTGTTCTGCGAGTTCGACGTGTTGAGCTTTTAGATTGTGGTGAGAGTGAGAGCTAGGGGGAGGAGAGATCTTCATGGGCACCCCAGAGTTCGAACCACAAGGGTTTTTCCGGAACACGAAATCCGACAAACATGATGTCATGGAATAAAGAGAGTAATCGAAAGAACAATACATCATTAATTTTACTAATATAGAAAGAAGAGGGGAAAATCCCCTTTGATGTATATGGTGCTTGTGGCACCTTTTATCCAAATGTAGCAATATTTAGACTATGTTTAGGAAAGTAGGCCAAGCCAACCGATTTAGGGTGAGATTGAACATACCACACGCGTGCTCAAGTTATCTAGTACGGAGAGATTGGCTCTTTAGCAGCAGTCACGAAGTCTTGAAGTGCCGGCGTACTATACAATCTATGAATGAAAGAAACCCCTCAAATCAGCTCGAATAAAAAAGAATTCATGGCGATATCCGCCGGGTAATTAAAGGAGGCCGATGAACTGGGATAAGAGATGAGATAATATCTCGTTAAACTAGTTACCTTGTCGTCCATGAGAAAGAACCCTCAATACGGCGGATTCCCCAACTGAGCGGAGCTGGGTCGACCACGAGCAGCATCGAGAAAGTCGATGGCGATAGGCGGCGGCAAGTGGAAGTGGCGAAATGCGGTGGGCCTTGCCGGCAGCCTAGCGGCGGCGGCAGGCGTCGAGCTAAGTGTTTACCGCCGCGATAGACGGTGCCGTGGCATAGACGCGGAGGAGCTTGTGAAGGTGTGAATGAGGAACATACCGGAGGTACCGAGGGGGTGGCGGGCGGGGTGAGGGTTTTTGTGACGTGGGGATGGTGAGGGTTTACTTTTTTGAATTGGGTGGATAGGGTTTTCTGCCCCACAAAGAATTTTGGGGGCGACGGTTTGCTAGAGCGAACAGTGTGTGATTGACCTAGCAGGCAAAATGAAAGTCATTGCACACGGTTTGAATTTTGGGAAACGTGTGTGATTGACGTACTACCTCCGCCATGGTTTACTGGTCCCCCATTGTAATTTTTACCAAAATTTTGTGAAATATTTAACATACTCAGACATAGATAATAGGCGTACACGTAGATAAGCATAGTTCAACCATAAGTACTACATAGTTCAATAGTATTAAGCATACTCAAGCGGACATATATAGTTCCATCCATCCCATATCTCATCTCACAGGACGGCATGATCCTGAAGCTTCTCTAGGTACTCGGAGTACGCGCCGTGTGCCACCCTACGAGAATAGTTCTACTTGAAGGAGCCAACGGCCCGTCCTCTTGCATGCGCCAGAACACTGAGATATGCGTCATGAAGCTTCTGGTTGCAAAACGGGCATCCATAGCCGTCGTTCTAGGTCCTAATACGCATGTTATGCATTCCCGCATAAAGCTTCCTCAGGATTTGCTTGTTGTGCCTCCTCTAGACATCTTCATCCACGCTGTCCATGTCGTCAAACATCACCTATACGAATAGTAAAACAGATTTGGCTGCAAATCAATGATTACATGTCATGAATTAGTATTAGGAATTTATGGCTATTTATTTATACATATCCAGAGAATATGGTTCGATTTTTAAGTGCAGTCATCAATGAACAGACCAATCTTGAAGAATATAATGGCACAAACATATTTGGGTCATTGAAAATCAATTGTCAAGCCCTAGATAGGAATTATTAACACGAACACTAACCCTAGTCGGATTACTAGCAGAAATCATTTGCACATATGAAACAACTAATCACTTATCACCTGTACCATTCAAACAATCAATACACTACATGGGTCTAACGAAACTTACTTAGATTTCATGGATTGGGAGAAAATAACCATAGGATTTCTACTCCAAAATGGGGGAGGCAGGAGTAACCAGAGAAACCCTATGATCTATTTGACACATAAATGGGTATAGATGACTAACCAGCTGCCCATCGTCGTCGGAGTCATTGCTGAAGTGGTCGTCAAAGTCGGTGTGGAACTCCGCCTCCGGCTATGGAAGCTCGACGCCGTCAACGAGGTCAGTGTGCAGCGATAACTCGTAAGCGGTGACGGCAACCTCTGTCTCCATCTCCACGCTGTGCTCCGGTGCTTTAGCAGCCCCGGCGTCGCTACTCCCTCCGATGAGGCGCTTCGGCGGCATCCTCATACACTGACGGATTTGGGGACTGAGAGCAATGTTGAGGATGCAAGCGGAGAGAGAGGATTGTGTGTGCATAGCGAGGATGGGGGTGTGGCCACTTGGGCGCACCATTAATATGGAGTAGTGGGAGTTGTGGCAGAGAGGCGGACGACGATCAAACCGATGGCTCGCCTCCTGGTGAGCCTGTGCACCGGACTGCTGGCATGCCTACCAAAGTTCCACACAGCTACTCACACGCCTCCCGATGACACCGCGTAGCGAGTACGCCTCCGTCAATTCACACACCTGCACGCACGCCTCCTCGTCTGCCTGCGCGGCGGACGCTTCCCGTCAACTCACGCCTGCTCGCACGCCACACGGGTCACACAACGACACGTATATTGTTTTTCTATTTGGATGATTAATGCTGTCGCTTTACTGCTTAACCGAAGCATGGCACGTATCCATTGTTGGTCTAATGCTCACAGTTGGAATAAATAATCTGTTTGGGATACTGGTTCCCAATTATTAATAATCCCCCGTCTGTAATTAGATAAAGATTACATCAAAACTGGTCCCAAATTTGACCAAAAAAGTACAATGCCACTTTGTATTGGTGTCCATATGACAACACGATAAGTTTCATGAACTTCAAATAAGTTTTGGATGTACTAGAATTTAAAAATAAAAGATTCTCAATGTTTGAAATGTGTTGAACAGGGAGTAAACATGCACCCAGTGAGACACATGTGTTTTTGCAATCCATTTAGGTGCACTTTCACATGTGCATGTAGCTCAAATTTGAATTTTGCAAATTATACCCATAGAAAATCAATCAATCAATGTACTAAAACGTCTTAATGATCTCTATGATTTTTTTGAAATTGAAATGTCCCTCATTTGGTAACATGTACGTTCACCGTGGGATAATTAATTTAACATGCATCATAGTTGCGGTAGATTCGCGGTGTGTGTGTGTGTGTGTGCGTCTGGGGGTGGCGGGTGGCTCATAGTACACTATGAGTTGTGAGCCACCGTGTGGGTTGGCCGTTTTGTTAGGCAGGCCGGTGCCACATCAGAGTCATGAACTCGTTATTTAAAACATTACGCAACCCTGTCATACATAAATGTTTTGGCCACATGCAGTCGATGGTTGTCTTACACGACACTCGATACTCGCGTGTGACGCTTTATGTGGGCCCGCGAGGTCCTCATCCATCACTTTGACGAATAGTCGGCAGTGAGGTTAATTTGACCATCAATGTGGAATATTTTTTGTTTGTGTTATGGTGGTATATAGTACGCATCGAAGAGGTGGGAGGGGACTAGCATATATAGTATACGTACGCGTCCGTGAACAAGTACACATAAAAATCGTGAAATTGGTTATTCAAACATCACACAACACCTTTTGGGGTCACATGCATATCCTACCTAGGACACTCACGTGCGACGCTTTCATCTGTGGGCCCATGAGGCCATCGTTTATGCATGCATGCATCACTTTGACCTACACCGGGAGAGGTTAATTAATTTTACCATCGATGAGGATTCTTTTGGGTTACATATATTACGGCAGGAGCATATAATATGCGGTGAAGAGGGTGGAAGGGAACCATCATATGTAATACGCTTGATATCAACCTTGCTCTATGTGGGTGCATGGTTTATAGTTTTTGAGGCATGTGGCACATCAAAGATGTGCATTTTGGGTATTCCATATATATATATATATATATATATATATATATATATATATATATATATATATGTTTGGCCCACATGCAAAGCAGTGGTGGTTGTCCACTCGCACCCACTTAAGCGATTATCAGCGATATCGATGCTTTCCATTTGTGGGCCCGCTTGGTCCATCACTACTTTTTTCCTGACAACACGAGAGGTTAATTTGACTCCGGAGGGGATTATTATTTTTCTCTGGGATGACATGCATGATACAGCTTGAGCACACACACACATGCATGATACAGCTTGAGCGCACACACACATGCATGTGTACGCATCAGTCCCTCCCCTCGAGTCGAAGAGGCTAGTACAACGACACATCATGAACTGATCTCGCTCTGTGTGGGGAGATAGGGTACGATTTTTGACACACGTGCCACATCAAGGTTGTGTATTCAAACATGCATGCATGCATCGCCTCCAAACATATGCATGTAGTGGTTGCCTTAGAAGGATACACTCCCTCGCGTGGTTATCGGTGACAAGCTTATATATTCGCGGGCCCGCGTGGGCATCCATGATCACCTAACCAACAACAAGATAGGTTACCATGGAGGATTCTTCATTTGGTTCGTGTTATCGTAGTATAGGTCATGGTGAGATTCAGACCTAATTAAGTTTGAGCACATATACTATGCACGCATGCATGCATGAATCCCCGTCATTGGCTTGAAGTGTGGTGTAACATACATATGCATCGTCAACCTAACCCTCACTCAGTCTTGGGATTTCTAGTTCGAAATCACGGTGACACATCAAAGTTGTCCCATTGTTACTCAAAAACACACCTCTCCATACATATGTTTGGGCCACACGCATGCAGTGGTTGTCTTCGGGGACTAGCTACTTGCGTGATTATTGGCAAGCTATCCCATCTCCGGGGTCGCATGGATGGCCATAACTTTGACCAACAACAAGAGACAGGTTGTACGACCAAGGTGGATTATTCTTGCTCCGTTTTACGATCCATCTTGGTGAGATATATGCCTCTATAGCCCGCCGACTGAAAGTGTGTGTGTGTGGGGGGGAGTTGCTACTTCGCACTTTGCTAGGTGAACCTTGGTTGGGGGGCATGCATTCATAGCATAGGATTCCCGTTGTGGTGACACGAGGGGGGTGGCTGCTAGCTACTTCACAATTTTCTAGGT
>NC_041382.1:256832127-256862529 GCF_002162155.2 Triticum dicoccoides
GATGGGGCGGATGCATACATAGCTTAGGATTCCCTTTGTGCCGACACGAGGGAGGAGGGGGCTGCTAGCTACTTCGTACTTTGCTAGGGTGAACCTCGGTTGGGGAGGGAGGGGGCATGCATTCATAGCTTAGGATTCCCTTCGTGCCGACATGGGGGGGGGGGGCAAGCAATGCAGTGCGCTTTGCAAGAGAGGTGCCACATCGAAGTTGCATTTGGTATTTGAAAACCAAACCTCCCTTTTGATACATAAATTTGGTCCACATGCAAGTGTGTTCGTGTTCTGACCCTCTCCCGCGTCATTTTTCGCCAAATTTATGAACATTAGATAAGTCGGATGACGCAACAGACACGGTTCACTCAAACTAACCGTGTGCCACACCGGTGCACCTGTCACCCACACATCCACATAGTACATTGGGCTCCATGAGGCTCCACCTGTCAAAAATATCTGCCCGCCTCGAGGGTTTTTTATGTTTCATAACACACGGCTGTTATCTCCGGACCATGTGCGATGTTTCTTGTTCCCAATCCCGCCTGCATCCCTAGAAAATATTTGCCCGCCTCGATGGTTTTTCTGTTTCATAACACACTGTTGTTATCTTCGGACCGTGTGCGATGCACTATCATTAAAATTTTCAATAGCCCGGCATTTCAATCTCGCGTTTGACTCCCGCGTAGTAAAATTTTCAGTACCCGCGTCATTTCCTCAAACACCCCGCGCCCCCTCCACACACACACACACACCAAAACCTCCTTGAGCGTGCGCGTGCGCACACACACACACACCCACCCTCCCTCACTCGAAACCCTAGCAAGGTCCCCGCCTCCGCTGCCGCCATAATGCCTCCATTGTCAATATCTGCCGGTTTGCCCGTACAGCTTACCCACCGATCTCCATACCCAGGCCGCCCTAAGTTCCTTAGATGACGCCTGCCAAATGCCCCCTTTCCCACAGATCCCCATCCCCATCCCCCACTCCAGAGCATCACAGCTTAAGCCCGGCTACGCTTCCCGTGGAGCTCGAGGAGCGACTGGCCCAAAAGAGGTGTATAGCAGTCTCTTCGCTCGACGTCGCCGAGGAAGCTGACGACCATTACTGGTGGTAGGCACTCAAGCAACGGGCTAGAGTATGCGGGCATGTCTCATCCACCGGCTACGACATCGAGGTCATTGACAGCGACGACCTGAGGCGGGCTATGTCACAGGTTAAGTAGCCCACACCCAACCCCTCGGGTTCAACCGTCGTTGATCTCATCCATGGTACCGCCGCTGATCTCCTCTCGCTCACTGTCAACAATTCGCCATTCTACATCGCCATCGAGCCCCTTTTGTCATTTCCGAAGGACATGTTCTGGGACGCTGGCCTGGGATCCACAACTTCCAAGTCAGACCTCATCGATGGCGACCACGAGGAGGGCACCCTCTCTGCCTCTTCCAAGGGGAAAGAGCCCATCTGCTCTTCCAAGGGGAAAGCACCCGTCTGCGACATCAGGGAGGGCACCCTACAGTCGTGCTCTTCCAAGGGGAAGGAGCCCATCTACGACAACATGGAGCGCATCCAGGGTCCGTGCTCTTCCCACGGGAACGAGCCCATCTGTGACAATTGAGGAAACCCATGATTTGTTTTGTCGTGCCTCTTCATAGGGGAAACCCATGATTTGTTTTGTCGAGTCCCTTTTGTAGTGTAGTGAGTATGTGACCAGTTTTAATTGCTATATCTGGTTGCTTGCAGTATGCCTTGTTTATTTCAGTTGTTCACAATGTGATGCTCTATATGTGCAATTATTTACTGTGCAGTACATTTCATCAATCCAGTTTTAAACATACCGATAGGAATGCATATGCCTCTTTTAAAGTTTTTTGATTGTTCGGTTGTTTGTAGTTAGCATATGTCCAGTTTTAAATGCTATCTTTGGTTGTTCGTAGTATGCCTTGTTTATTCCAGTTTTTCACAACGTGATGTTCTATATGTGCAAGTACGAACTGTTGTGCTTAACATGCTTCTCGACGTACCTACACAGGACAATTTTGGGAACGACTGTTGTTTTCCATCGAGGTTAGTTTCATCCCATGGCTGGTATCTGCTCACTGTTCAGGATATCGATAGCTGGTACCATATAGGCCGGCGGCTGATAAGGGACTAATCGGTGAATCGGACTTTTAACTGAATATATCTGCAACCCATTTATCGTTAGGTTAACTAGGGCCATATGTAATATATCTGAGGCTACATAGCAGCATGCACTGTACTTAATGTCAAAATATGCAATCCTAGGCTACATAGCAACAAGGAAGAGTGCTACATTAATGTTCTAATGATGTCTAGATATACATAGAAGAGAAGCAGCAACAACAACAACACAACCCTATTTGGATACTCAACTTAGCAAGAGGTTAGAGTTAGTTTCTATGTCATTACTAACCCTGGATTAACTCCATCCAAAGAGTTGTTTGGATGGTAGGGTTAGATTCACAATAAATGCACTAGGAGAACTAGCTCCAATTAGCACCTCTTCGGTTGGATAGTTTTTTTGGGTGGGTTATAGATGCAACTAACTCAAACTAGCCCTCATGTTTAGATATACTTTAGGGCTATTTGAGCCCGAACTAGCTCAACCTAACTGTAAACCCTGGATACAACATCAGTTAATCAGCCGATAATTTGTAAGAATGCACTAAACTCCTTCCGGCCCATAATATAAGATGTTAATTCATCTAATCTATGGGTATATTGGATGTTATAAGATACTCCCTCCGTTCCTAAATATTTGTATTTTTAGAGATTTCAAATGGACTACCACATACAGATGTATATAGACATATTATAAAAGAGTGTTGTGCTACATCATTGTGCAATTGTTGTTTAGCTTCTAATATTAACTTGGCACTTTTAGGTACATATGTCATTGGTAAAGATCCGTGCTTCGACGCTTTCTGCGTATGGGGCAATGAGATATCGATGAACCAGCATCAAGTGAGGAAGCTGATAAAGATTGTTAGTAAAATGGGTCCAAAGATGGCAATCAACTATTTGTTTACACTTTATCCAATACAACAGCGAACTGCAGGATGGTAAGTAAGAACTCTGCAGCCATCTTTTTACTGCCCATAATGAGTTGTGTTAGATAACAATGTCTGAATCTTTTTCCTTTGCAGTGGTTGCCAAAGCAGTTTACTCAAGTTTACCTCTCAAACTACATGATTGGTGGGCATGCAAAGGTTAAAGTATTTCTACCAGAACACGATGATTATCTAGATGTTTTCATGAAGACCATGAAGGATGGGCGGTCAGCCATCACAAGGGGTTGGACTAGAGTCGTGCGTGCCTTCTGCATGGAGGAGGGAACAATATGGGCATTCCGCTTTACCTTGTTCAGCGACCAGAATATATTTCGCCTCTTTCTTTACCGTCTTTAATAGTACAAGTATACAACTGTGGTTCATCATTCTTTATTTGGTTCTTATGTAATTCTTGAAGATATGTACCTATGAATCGAATAATGCATTGGTTGTTTGAACCTGATGGATATGAATAAAGTTGTAGCATACATTCAAATTCAAATCCAAATCCGGTACAATTTGGAAAAGCAACAATTAAATTAGGGTGAAATTACGCTCTCGAGGTTGTTACATCACACATGGTTGGTCAAACACAAATGTTTGCGATATGCACCATAATTCGAGACGGTTCACAAAGAGGACACGTGTGCAAGCATGCACACAGTTGCCGTTTGCAAACTGTGTGTGATGTCAGACAATATCACAAACGGTGCAGGCGAACTAAACGTTTGTGTTAGTTGCCTTATCATACACGATTCTCAACCATGAACTGTTTCTGATGAAGTATGCATCATAAACATTGCACCACACGATAGCGTGAGCTATAGTTTTTGTGTACGACGATGTTACGACGGTCCGACGTTTCGTAATACTGTCCGACACTCGTACGACGATTAGATAATCTTCTTAACAGTGAACCGTTTGTGATGGGCCACGCATCATTCACGTTCTATAATAGTGAACGGGTTGTGATGGGCCGCGCATCATAAATGTAGCACCACAGAATACCGACTGTGATGGCAATGCAAGTAGAAACGAGTAGGAGTACTGTAGGGGCCCTATCCCCGACGGTTTCTAGGTTGTGTGGGAAGGACCCCCCCTATCGCCCACACTCACTTGGCGATGGTTCCAAATGCCGTCGCGGAAAGGGGTTAAAAACCATTTGTTTAGGACCAACGCACACAAGTGGTATCCAATGGCAAACTGCTCATCAGACCTCCTCTGCAATATGTTGATTGTGCTCCCAAGGACTGTCACGCCGATATCGCTGCCGATGGGCCATGGTGCCTGCACCGGACGATGAAGCTCTTGCTCCCTGACCTGCTCCGGCTTGTTCTCCTCGCTGAACTTGTAACGTAGGTAGGCGTCGACGTCAAAGCTTTGATTGTAGCCTAGCATGCTTGGAATAACTAATGGTAGATGGGTGAGGACTAGATCTGCATAGAGTGTCGCAGCGGTGCGTTGCCTCCTGGGTTATATGCAGCAAGCCATTAGCTGGTGGCGGGAAACCGATGAGGGAAGAGGTGTGGATTTTACAATTCACCCATGTGGAGCGCGGGAAGCATTCGCTGGAGCGCGGGAAGACTAAGTGGAGCACACACACAACCCGAATACCGTATCCGATGCCACATTTTATTTATCATACAAGTGTTAACATAAGGAAACATATGTCACTACAAAAAAATACACTTCCGTGATGATACGTGTTTGTCACCGTAGGTCACGTTTTCTGTCATGCATGTACATCCATGACGATTTTATGATAGAATCAAGAAAATCGTACCTGTTCTATCGTAGAAGTGTTCCATGACATTACCAAAATCATCATCAGGGAAGTTTCCACTTCCATGACGATAAATGGTGCGTCATGGAAGTGCTTTCGTCAAGGGTGACCGACACGTGGCATCCACCGTAACGGGTCACTGTTAAGCTATCGTGTCCAGTTTTGGATCCGATAACCCGTTAACAGCCCGGACCAATGGGGATTTTCCACATGTAAAATTCTCATTGGCCAGAGGAATCACATGTTGGCTCACCGTTGGGACAGATGTCATCCACTCACTGGACATGAGGCGCCCATGATACATCAACACGTGTCACGACCCAACAAAGGCACATTCCGGTGAAAAGGCTGGCCCGTTTGACTTGGTTAAAGAGTTAGCGGGCCGGCCCATGGAAAGCCTGTTAATGGCCTATTACCATATAGCCCATATACAACCCGCTAGGTGACGGCCCGTTACGGCTTACCCGAATTAGGCCCAGTATCATCATTTGGGCCATCCAGTACGATTCCAGCCCATTGTAACTTCCGGCCCATGTCTGGCCCATGACATCTTTCTACCCATATGAGGCCCTTTGTAAATCTTGGCCCATTAACGGCCCGTGGTGAAATTGGCTCGTAATGAACAGTGTATCGCTTTATACCCATTAACGGCCCATTGGTCCATCGACCGTTTCCATCCCGTGTTAACTTCCGGCCTTCTAAGTGCCCATTTATTCTTGGGCTCATTTCCAGAATTCGATTACTTATGGTCTGTTACTGGCTTGTTAGCTTGTGGGACAAATTGAGCCCGTGGTTATAGTCGGCCTGCTTGTGGCCCGTTAACATGTTGGGTTGTTTTCGTAGCGTCATCAATTACGGCCTATTAACGGCCCGTTATGGTCGGGCCGTAAAATAGACGATCTCCACTCTAGCCCGTTTATGGCCCATTTTGCAATCCGTCATTGGTCCACAAATAGTACGACCCATGTTTGGCGAAACGATTATACGACCCGTAGAAGGCCCATAGATGAGACGGCCCGTAGAAGGCCCATGAATCCTATGACCCGTAGAAGGCCCATGGATCCTACGGCCCGTGGAAGGCCCATGGATCGTACAGCCCGTGGAGGGCCATGGTCACTACGTAGGTAGCAGGACCATGGTCACAATAGTCCGTATGTTGCCATGGTTATTATGGCCTAGTTTATTGTGGCCACTAGAAAAACACGGAAAAAGAACTACTGTGACTATAATCAAACAACTAAACAAGACAATAAGGAAATAAATAAGCAAGGAACTAACGCTAGGCTATTATGGCTATTACACATATTACATCCACTGGGCATCAAACTTCGCCACCAGTGCAAATATAGGGAACAAAGCAGCATATTACATTCACTGGTCGTCTAAATTGGCCACCAGTGCAAATAAACGCGGCAGCAAAACAAGTCCATAGCTGAAAAAACTTCGGAAGAGCTCAAGAAATGTCTGGGTATACACCATGCTGGCAATAAGCTTAGCAATCTTATTAGCTTTGTCCTGTTTGGCGCTAAAATCCTCCAACGCTTGTTGTTGCACCAGAAAGAATGAATCTGAATGCTCCACGGACTTCCATAGTCCTTCCGCTTCTTGTCGCAGCATAGCTAATCAATGTCTTTTAGCTTGGAGTTGAGACTCAAGAAACCGAACTGATTCACACAGGGGTTTGAATAGCTTGTGCAAGTGGTAGTGGCCAGTAACTCGAACACTAAACCAAGACAGGACTTTGGAGTTCTCTCACTATCTTCAAGATAGTTTTCCTTAGCTGTTTTAGCATCTTAGTTGGAGACCAACAAGGATGTCTCACTATCCTGACCCTTATTTGCCTTACTTCCTCTACCATTGCTTAATAAGGCACTCTTCCCCAATATTCTGTCAGCATTCTAAAAGAAGAAACAAGCAGACACATAACAAGTTTAGCATGTACTAGTATATGAAACTCATTTTGGTGAACCTGTTCATTAGTAAGGTGGGCAGAATTAAACTACCAAGTCTTCTATTGCCAAGTAGTACATAATAAAAGCCTCAAACAAACATATATCCACTAGTACGCGTCGGTGCTATACAAATGGTTTTTAACCCCTTTCCGCGACGACATTTGGAACCATTTCCAAGTGAGTGTGGGTGATAGGGGGGTCCTTCCCACACGACCCAGAAATCGTCGGGGATAGGCCCTCTTGGGACACAGGCTGGGGTCGTGTGCAATCAGTCGAGGCATCGAAACCCAACCATTTCCGTAGGTATGTACATCCCACAAGGTGAATGATAGAAAAACATTTCCGTAGGTATGTACATCCCACATGGTGAATCCTAGAAAAACATTTCCGTAGGTATGTACATCCCACACGGTGAATCCCAGAAAAACATTTACGTAGGTATGTACATCCCACACGGTGAATCACAGAAAAACATTTCCGTGCGTATGTATATCACACACAGTCAATCCACGAAATACGTGTCTGTTCTTATGTACATCCCACACAGTCAATCCAGGGAAAACGTTCTGTTCGTATGTACATCCCACACAGTTTTATGTGTAGGCTCGTGTGTGAAAGGTGTAACTATCACACACGGTCTGCCTTGGTTAACTATTTTCTTTTATCAACTACATCACACAGAATAAAACTATGTGGGATTGGGCTATCCATCGCAAGCGCTTTTACTGCTAGAACCGTTTGCAAAGGTCCATGACACATTTAGCAGTTCTATTAGTTTACAATTAATAATTCCAGTATTACGCAAATTCACATTTCATATCGAACAGTTGTTTGCCAATTTCATATCAGGCACATAAATATATTATAACATCACAATACGATAGCTACATGAAAACAACATAGTACAACATATATCTAGTTCAACTTCATAAGAACAATATATTCATTTCCCTAATCAAGATCCTGTTTTGCACTGGCCAACTGGGAAACTGCCTCCTCCTTCGCCAACACCATCTTAGCAAAGTATGATTTAAAAAATCTGAGTTCATTCTCAACCTTCCTCTTTTTATCCCGCATCTTCAAATATTCTTCAGCGTTGACAACACTTTCTCTAAGCTACATCTGTTCTCTTCTTCATACATGCTCCAGAGCTTCGCTAGGCACATCTCCAAAGACTATGGCCACTCTTGATCAACCCACTCAAAGTAAGAACACTTATGTTCATCCTATAATATTTAAAACTAGATCAGTAACAATTGTAGGGGAAATTGGTTTATAGCAACATAGAAAATCACCAATGCTCATTTTGAAAAACTGAAGAGACATGTTAATTATGACATATATTCTCAAAAAGATCAATGTGCAAATGAATTAATTTCTACTGAGAGAACAACCAAATTCTGGAACATCAAAAGCTATAATTAACTACTACAACGCTACAAGTTCTTACTCATGTAAAATAAATAACAAATTGAACTTTTTATGAGGAAGTTAAATATAACTGCAACAGCATAGCAACAATGTTTGGATGACAACAAATTTATACTAACAAGTGTGTACATGCAAAAATTTAGTAACATGGAACTAATAGCACTAAGGCCGTCCACTATGTATGCCAAAACTGGGGTAAAGAAAACTGTTGCTACATCTTGCACCGGTGCCCTGCACTGGCGAGCCGATGCAGCGGAAAAAATCAGGGACCCGGACTCCGGAGCACGTAGTTGCTCCGATGCCTAGTTCCTTCGTGCCATAAAGATTTAGTATTTTACTGCTTGGCTGCTTGGATGTGTGGACCAAAGTTGGCTGCACAAACTGATGAAGCGGTGCCAAATAATTTTCTAATGGCACCACTGATGATATGGCAACAATTTAAGATACTAGGTATAAACTGTGACACTGTCTTAGGATGCATTTGGTTGAAGGTGTGGTATGAATGGGTTGGGACCGGGACAGTGTCTGAATCACATCTAACAAATGATTTGTAACAACGAAAGAGGGTCTAACCTTCTATGCACATGCCAGAAACATCCTCCCAATGTCCACAGATTCAAACGCAACTAACTTCATGCATGGAGATTGATGGTTACAACGAGCACATAAATCTTCAGCCACCCCGCTCCATTCGTTGCCACTGATGGTCCTAGGGAGCTACAAAAGGAAGAAATGATTCAAGTCGACCGCCGGGTAAAAATCCTTCATTCCAAGCCATAGCCCGAGAGAGAGAAGAGAGGCATACCCAGGTGGTGAAAGAGTCATCACCGGAGGAGGAACTGCTGGAGAGGTCTTTGAAGAAGACCATGGCGACCCCAGCGGTAGGATGCGAGACGGTGAGAGCAAGGAATTGGCTATAGCTTAGGAAGGAAGGAAGGAAGGAAGGAAGGAGGAAACATGGGAAATGTGACTTGTAGTCGGGGAGAAAAGGTGGCAGGGAAGGGGGGAGGGGCGGGGGTAGATATTTTTGCGTGAGGCCAAAATTTTGGAAATGTGGGGGGAAACTTTGCGCGCAGTGCCACCGAACCATTCACTTTGAACGATTGTGTGCATTGCAAATGATTCTTCTGCTTTACGTGCATGAGATGAGTTTGATCATTCAAATTTTGGTGGAAATTCCCCGGGTACATCATTGCATAATTTAACATTGCTTGCTAATTTGGGCACATAAAAGAGCTTACAGCAGACATACCACACTTACTGAATCGAGCAATTTTAGTAATTAAAAAGAGCCAGTTAACCTAAACATTGCTCAAACAAAAGACCACATTAAAAACAAAGCCTATGCATAATATTAACAAATCCGCCGCCGCGCCGGCCTATGAATCGCCGGTGTGAGATGACACATCGATGACTTGTCCTGGCGACATGCCGTTGGTGGACTCCGTGTCCCCCCTGCTGAAGTCGACTGCGTCCTTGTCCTCATCCTCGTCCTCGGCGCTGCCCTCAAGGTTGTAGTACTCGTAGTAGTGGCTGCGCCAGAGCTCGTGTTGGTACTCCACCGCCGATTCCTCGACGGACAAACTCTTCTCTACCTTGACCTCGTCCACACGCTACTCCTCCTCTCGGTGCTCCTCGATCTTTGCCGCCTCCTGCATCTCCAGCTCCCATTCGACGACCTCATGAGGAACAAGGTGTTGCATGGCCACCGCTGCCTTTTCGGGCGTGGGTCGCATGCTGGACTCCGAGGTGGCCTGGAATATCTTGGCGTGTGCATCCTTGATCTTGGCGCGGATGGCCTCGTCCCGGGCCAGGGTGACATCGGCGGCATGGATGGCAGCTCGAGAGCTCTCGGCGTTTGCAGTCGCCGTCGCAGTAGCAACTGCAGCCGTCTCGGGTGCTGCCGCTGTCCAGTCGGCTGCCGCAGACGCCCTCTCAGTGGAAGCGGCCGTGCTCAATGCGGATGCTGTAGCACTCTCGGCTTAGGTGGCCGCGCTCTCGACGTAGGCGGCGGCGCTCGGGGTGGGGAGATGCGGCCATCATACGAGCCTTCACGAAGAATTTCGACGATTTCATCTTTGCAAGAAGGGGGTGCGGGAATGGGGATCGGGATTCATGGATTTGGGGGTTGCCGACACTGGAGCAGACGAGCCGGCGAAGCTTAAGGAGGAAGACTTAAATAGACCCAAAAATTTTCATCACAAACAGTTCCTAGAAAACAAATGTGTGTGATGTTGTAGATATTTTCTATTAGCTGTGAAAGGCGGATTTGGAGTAAAGTGGCAACGGATGGTGTTTTAAATGTATGAGAAATTTTGTAGTACGAATATAACTGTCATGTAAAATTTTGGAAAATTTCAGGGGTCATTTGACCTTTAAAGACATTTAAGTGATTTTCTAGCCATTTAATGACCGTAATTGAAATTTGAACTATATGCACATGCAACAGCTAACCATAACAGATTGAAAACTCATATTTTGTGTACTTGTGTGTGATTTAATTTCATGTGGAGTAAATTGGAAGGAATTTTCAAACATATTGGTCTAACGGCTATGACACAATTAAGCATGGAGTGACATGGCATTTTAATTCCAAAACATTAAAAAAATTATAGAAAACACATGAAACCTTGGTTGATGTAATGTCATGCCACCAAGATGACGTGGTAAAAAAATTGGCATGTTTGACAAAAGTTTGGACACACACCCGTCACAAACCGGAGCAACTCACTAGAAGGCTCGTGGTTCCTAGAGGGAACAATGCATGTTCGATGACGAATGGGAGATAGCTTCCTCTTATGGCCTTCGATTTTTTTCTACATCTAACGTGCACTACAACTGTAATGTGAAATTTTAGAAAATTCTAGGGGTCATTTGACCTTCTAAAGACATTTAAGTGATTTTCTAGCCATTTAATGACCGTAATTGAAATTTGAACTACATCTACATGCAACGGCTAACCATAATGGTTTGAAAAATCATATTGTGTACTTGTGTGCGAATTAATTCCATGTGCAATAAATTATAAGGAATTTTCAAACATATTTGTCTCACGACATGGAGACATGCATATGTATGCATGGAGTGACAAGGCATTTTGATTCCAAAAAATTAAAAATATATCAGAAACACATGAAACCTTGGTTGATGTAATGTCATGCCACCACGATGATGTGGTAAAAGATTGGCATGTTTGACGAAAGTTTGGACACACACCCCTCACAAAGGCTCGTGGTTCCGAGAGGGAACAATACATGTTTGATGACGAACAGGAGATAACTTCCTTTTACGGCCTTCAATTTTTTTCTATGTCTAACGAGCACTACTACAATTTTAATGTGAAATTTTGGAAAATTCTAGGGGTCATTTGACCTTTTAAAGATATTTAAGCGATTTTCTAGCCATTTAATGACCGTAATTCAAATTTGAACCACATCTACATGCAACGCCTAACCATAACGGTTTGAAAAATCATATTTGTGTACTTGTGTGCGAATTAATTCCATGTGCAGTAAATTAGAAGGAATTTTCAAACATATTTGTCTCACGACATGTACACATGCATGTGTATGCATGGAGTGACATGGCATTTTAATTCCAAAAAAATGATCAGAAAAACATGAAACCTTGCTTGACGTAATGTCATGACACTAAGATGATGTGGTAAAAAAATGGCATGTTTGAAGAAAGTTTGGACACACATCCCTCACAAACCGGAGCAACTCACTAGAAGGCTCGTGGTTGTGAGAGGGAACAATGCATGTTTGATAACGAATGGGAGATAGCTTCCTCTTGCGGCCTTCAATTTTTTTCTATGTTTAACGTGCACTAGTACAACTGTAATGTGAAATTTTGGGAAATTCTAGGGGTCATTTGACATTTTAAACACATTTAAGTGATTTTATAGCCATTTAATGACCGTAATTCAAATTTGAACTACATCTACATGCAACGCCTAACCATAACGGTTTGAAAAATCATATTTATGTACTTGTGTGCGAGTTAATTCCATGTGCAGTAAATTAGAAGGAATTTTTAAACATGTTTGTCTCACGACATCGACACATGCATATGTATGCGTGGAGTGACATGGCATTTTAATTCCAAAAAATTAAAAAAATGATCAGAAAAACATGAAACCTTGCTTGATGTAATGTCATGCCACCAAGATGATGTGGTAAAAAAATTGGCATGTTTGGCGAAAGTTTGGACACACACCCCTCACAAACCGGAGCAACTCACTAGAAGGCTCGTGGTTCCGAGTGGGAACAATGCATGTTTGATGACGAACGGGAGCTAGCTTCCTCTTACCGCCTTCAATTTTTTTCTATGTCTAACGTGCAGTACTACAACTGTAATTTGAAATTTTGGAAAATTCTAGGGGTCATTTGACGTTTTAAAGATATTTAAGTGATTTTCTAGCCATTTAATGACTGTAATTCAAATTTGAACTACATCTACATCTACATGCAATGCCTAACCATAACGGTTCGAAAAATCATATTGGTGTACTCGTGTGCGAGTTAATTCCATGTGCAGTAAATTAGAAGGAATTTCCAAACATATTGGTCTCATGACATGGATACATGCATACGTATGCATGGAGTTCCATGGAATTTTAATCCCAAAAAAATTAAAAATGATCAGAAAAACATGAAACCTTGCTTGATGTAATGTCATGCCACCAAGATCATTTGGTAAAAAAAATTGGCATGTGTGACGAAAGTTTGGACACACACACCTCACAAACCGGAGCAACTCACTAGAAGGTCTGTGGTTCCGAGAGGGAACAATGCATGTTTGATGACGAATAGGAGATAGCTTCGTCTTACGGCCTTCAAAATTTATTCTATGTTTAACATGCACTACTACAACTGTCCTGTGAAAATTTGGAATATTCTAGTGGCCATTTGACCTTTTAAAGACATTTAAGTGATTTTATAGCCATTTAATGACCATAATTCAAATTTGAAGCAACGCCTAACCATAACGGTTTGAAAAATCATATTTGTGTACTTCTGTGCGACTTAATTCCATGTGCAGTAAGTTAGATGGAATTTTCAAACATATTGGTCTCACGGTATGGGCACATGCATGGAGTGACATGACATTTTAATTCCAAAAAATTAAAAAATGATCAGAAAAAACATGAAACCTTGTTTGATTTAATGTCATGCCACCAAGATGACGTGGTAAAAAAATTGGCCTGTTTTACGAAAGATTGGACACACACCCCTCACAAACTGGAGCAACTTACTAGGAGGTTCATGGTTCCGAGGGGGAGCGATGCATGTTTGATGACGAACGAGAGATAGCTTCCTCTTACGAACTTCAATTTTTTTTCTACGTTTAACATGCACTAATACAACTATCATGTGAAAATTTGTAAAATTTCATGGGTCATTTAACCTTTTAAAGATATTTAAGTGATTTTCTAGCCATTTAATGACCGTAATTCAAATTTGAACTACGTCTACATCCAACACCTACCAAAACGGTTTGAAAAATCATATTTTATGTACTTGTGTGTGAGTTAAAAAATCATCAGACAATGTAAATATCTGGTGTTCAAAAAGAAAATGTAAAGATTTGGCAAGGCAACCGACCCCCACATGATTGGCACTCTATCTCGTGGCTCCAGGTTTGGTACGTGAGTGGTGGGGATCATTAATTAGGCACGGCTCTGTATTAGAAATTGTCAGCTATTATGTTCACATACGGATTTTGTTGGAGGAATCACGTGTAATTCAAACTACAGTACTCGTAAATTCTGGCGACTGGTGTGTGTACTGTCCCCGTCGATCTAGATTCCGGCCGCCAATAAATACTACCTTGCTCACGTTGTCCCGCCTGCATTCTCATCTACATCCTCCCCTCGCTCGCCCTCTCTCTCTCTCTCTCAAATCTCTGCCATGGCGCCGCCGGTCTGCCCACGCGCTGACGAGGAGTTGCCGCCCCCTTCGAGGATGCTCACTCGAATAGCAGCGACGAGGACCCCTACACGCCGCCGGACGAGGTTGCATCGGACCCCTAACTTTGGATTGGTTTTGGGGCCGGTACAATCTTTGTGTGTGGAAGTCGCTGCCGCCGGCTGAGAAAGCTAGGCAAGTGGCATTCATGAAGGAGATGGCAGAGGAACAAGCCAGGAACCAGGCGGCGTGTGAAGCCTGTGATGCCGCTTGGAAAAAGGAGGCGGCAGAGCTTTGGGGGCGGGCGCATCATCGTGCCGAGGAGGTGTACAAAGACGGGTACTTTGCATGGAAGGTCATAGGCGCTGGGCGCCTCGTCGCTGCATGGAGGTGGGCCGATAAGCTCCAGCGTGCCACCAACGAGGAGCTCCTGTGGGCGCCCAACGAAATGGCAAGATCGTTCGCGCGCGTCCGCCAGCAAGAGGCAGATCGGTACGTCAAGCTCTGTGAGGCGGAGGAGGCAGAGTACTGCCTCCACACTGGGAAGAAGCCGCGTACCAGGGAGCTGCTAGCGAGGGGCTACTGGAATACTGGCCCCAGGAGGGATTATTAGTTTTAGTATTGTTCGTTTTCAATTTTATGCATTGGACCTAGTAGTTAAGTATCATGACGTATATGTGATGATATTATACATATATTCTGTGATGAACTAATGATCAATATACATATATATATTATGAATTCCATTTTCTATCTGTTTTTGTATACTAATTTGAATCTAGTTGTTATCATCCACATATACAGAATGGAAAGCGTATGTACACACATTGAAACAGAACATATAAGAACGGAAAATAGAGTACACACATTGAAACAGAGGAATAAACAGAGCAATACTATGATTGTTCTGAATACATAGCTATCCACGTCGAAACGACTCAACAAAATAAAACGCTTCCATGATACCATGACTAGCAGCCCTTGCCTACGGTAGCTCTTGGCTCTGCCTGAACTCGTGCAGACGTTCGTCCAAGCGGTCGACATGCTCACGGTACATTTGGAGCGCGACCTCGAGCTCCAAGTTGGCTATTTCACCAAAGATCACTAGCTCGAGGATGCGATGCCCATGTTCCTCTACTGCGCCCAGGTGGACACCTGGGCCAAGGAGGCGGTAGAGCCTACAGACAAGCGTGTTGGCATCCAGTGGGCCGCGGACAAGGCGAACGACGCCACCCATGCGAATGCCGTGGCGTGCGTCTGGTGCAAGTGTGGCGCGGGCGGCCTCTGGCGCAAGTACGGCGCTCAGGGCAGCTACCCACTCCTGGCGATGAATGTGGGTACTGATGGGACATGTACCTAGCTGCAACGCCGTGTCGACAACAGTCAAGCGTCGATGGATCCGCTCTTGCTGTGTGGTGCGCCACGCCTCTCGCTCGCAGGTGCTCCAACGGTCTCGCCGTGCGGCGATCTGCAACCTATCATCGCGGACGTGCCTAGCTTGCTCTGCGGCACGCCATCGATCATGTTGTGCGGTGAGCTGCAGCCTGTCGGCGCTGACATGCCTATCTTGATCCGCGGCGCTCAAGCGCCATGCGCCAAAGGTCTGCTCAACCCTGGCAATGACGCACGTTACTTCATAGTCCATCGTGTTGGCGGGGAGCACCTCGGCCTCCACGGGTCGTGGCGCCTGCTTGTTTTCCTTGTCGACGAGGTTGATGGCATAGGTGGCGCATTGGTAGGTTGGCATGCGTGGAATAGGTGGATGTGCTACAGGCTGCACTTGTCGCCTCCATGCATCATGCACCGCCTAGGTTTATGCGCAATATCGCTGGGTGACGGGAAACATGTGAGGAAATGGCGGGAAACGGTGGCGTGTTCATAAAACGCAATCAATTAATGGAAACTTAGCATAGAAGGAACATCGAGCTAGCACAAGAAGTAGATGATGATTAGATGAGCACGGACCACACTAGGGAACCCGTCGGTGATGAATTCTTCAATCGCAAACGGTTGAATACTAGCAAGCGTTTGCCCACAACACACACGGCTTATTCCATCAGAAATAGGTCGGATGGATCAACTGCATGCCACGTATCTCACATTGTCAAAAAGTAATGCGATAGACCTTCTTTAGCATGTGTTAAAAAAACAAGGACCTCAAGGTTAAATTAACTCATGGGATGGGTCGTATCAGTCATTTAATTTGACAAATACGACCCATCCTATCAGTTAATTTAACATCAACAAAACTTCCCATCCGGTCACCCATCTGATGGCTGCTCCATCCTGAGCACACTTAACTTGAGAGTTCTCTTACATGAGCTACTGGTGGAACAACTAGTCCTTGCGGATATAGGATGCCTCTCCGCATCCTTATGGCGTATCCGGATGACCGCCCATCCTCCAATGGCCAATAAATGTTGTGTAGATAGAGCATATCACATACATCTTATTAGCAGCAACCGTTTGTGTTATTATCGGTCTTCGCACGCATTTCTGATTACAGGCCTGTTTTCCGCGTATCACACACATGTTGTTATATTGAACCGTTTCTGTTCTCTTGTCTCAATGCAAACAGTTCATCCGAGTCAACCGCATGACGTATATTGCTCACACCTTGATATGGCTGACCGTTTCTTTTGTGTTTCATAATCACAAAGAGTTCATCCGAGTGAACCGTATGTTGTATATCGCACACACCTTCATCTTGCTGCATGTTTCTTTTGTTCCTCCTCATCGCAAATAGTTAATTGAACTGAATCGTATGCCCCGCATTGCACACGCAACTAAAATATGAACCGTGTTTGATGCATCCTCCATTGCAAATGTTTTGCACCTCTTTTGACAGTTTTTACACCACCGTTTGCGACTATTGCATCGCACACATTTTCATCGAAGGGTCTCTGGTCGTAGTGTCGCGTTAGCAGCATCCTGCAGTAGTGAACTATGTCCTATGGTCACTGCATTGTCTTGCCAAATCAAAATAGAGACACGGTTCAAATCATATCAGTACAAGACAAAGCAGGACTGAAAGAATACAAAGCGTGGGAAACTACACGGCACAACAAGATTTCAGATGGGTACCATGGGTCTACATGTACAACAACACTATTGGCTCTGTTGTGATGCTAGTAATGTGCATGATATGAGAAGTCGACTATATATACAATTGAAATTGAAATCAACAAATCTATTGATAAGAGAAAACCTGTTAAAGAAACATGCGTGAACATACCTACTGTGCCATTGGAGTTTCGATTGGAACCTTCAATTTAAAAATAAGATTGTATGAGTAAATACAGTGATAGAAGAGCAAAGCAGTATGAACGATAGAAATGGAATCTTAAATTAGAACAATTGTTCTTCAGGTTTAAGCACTTGTTCTACATGAACAGAGTACAGTAAGACGCAAGAATATAGTACTTAAAAATAGAAAATGAGGTCATAGACCTTACCACATTCTTGGTTCTGGACCAGTATAGAACAAGGCGTTCCCAATCATCATCCAGTAAATGTCTCTTAGGAGAACGTAAGGGAATTTGATGAGTTTCTTTGCCAGTGAAGTACGTTTTCTTCAGGTAATTCTGATACTGCCACCAAGCATTCTTAAAGATAGCAGAGGTATTAGAACAAGTTACCTCATCGTGAGTTTCCAAATCGGTTCTTCTCTATAGCGAAAATGGGAAAATTTCCTGTATTATAACCATCATGGAGGTGAAATGTATGGGACAAAGCAAGGTAATTGCCATGAATAATATTACTTACACATAACTCCTGGACAAACACCTGCAACTGGCATTTTCCTTCATCTACAGTATAATATTTTCAAGATGGGAAGATACGCACATAGGATTTAACAACATCAAATGTGATAGATGCTAAACTACGACTGGCTAGTTGTGCTTCCTCCACAGGAATAGGCGTACTAACTGGTGGAGTTGGGGTTCGCAGTGGTAGTACTAGCCCTTTGGGCACTTGAGCTGCCTTACTAACTACTCTTGTTTGGGAGCTCTATGGTGGAGATGGTGCTGTGTCAACAGGAACTGGGTTACTATCTGCTGGGGTTGGGGTTAGATTGGGTGAAAATGGTTCTCTGTCCATCACAGTAGGGGTACAATCTGCGAGAGTATGGGTTATGTGTGGTAGGGGTGGTTCTCGTGCATGTACAACTGATACGTCTCCGTCGTATCTACTTTTGCAAACACTTTTTCCCTTGTTTTGGACACTAACTTGCATGATTTGAATGGAACTAACCCGGACTGACGCTGTTTTCAGCAGAATTGCCATGGTGTTTTTTGTGCAGAAATAAAAGTTCTCGGAATGACCTAAAAATCAACGGAGAATTATTTTGTAATATATAAAAATACTGGAAGGAAGATCCATGTCAGGGGGCCTCCACCTGTCCACGAGGGTGGGGGCGCGCCCTACCCCCCTGGCGCGCCCTACCCCCCCCTGGTGCGCCCCCCTACCTCATGGGCCCCCTGGCGCTCCACCGACCTCAACCCTAACTCCATATATTCACTTTCGGGGAGAAAAAACCAGAGAGAAGGATTCATCACATTTTACGATACTGAGCCGCCGCCAAGCCCTAAACTCTCTCGGGAGGGCTGATCTGGAGTCCGTTCGGGGCTCCGGAGAGGGGAATCTGTCGCCATCATCATCATCAACCTTCCTCCATCACCAATTTCATGATGCTCACCGCCGTTGTGAGTAATTCCATCGTAGGCTTCCTGGACGGTGATGTCTTGGATGAGATTTATCATGTAATCGAGTTAGTTTTGTTAGGGTTTGATCCCTAGTACCCACTATGTTCTGAGATTAATGTTGCTATGACTTTGCTATGCTTAATGCTTGTCACTAGGGCCCGAGTGCCATGATTTCAGATCTGAATCTATCATGTATTCATCAATATATGAGAGTTCTTGATCCTATCTTGAAAGTCTATAGTCACCTACTATGTGTTATGATCCGGCAACCCCGAAGTGACAATAGTCGGGACCACTCCCAGTGATGACCGTAGTATGAGGAGTTCATGTATTCACTATGTGTTAATGCTTTGGTCCGATACTGTATTAAAAGGAGGCCTTAATATCCCTTAGTTTCCAATAGGACCCCGCTACCACGGGAGAGTAGGACAAAAGATGTCATGCAAGTTCTTTCCATAAGCACGTATGACTATATTCGGAATACATGCCTACATTACATTGATGAACTGGAGCTAGTTCTGTGTCACCCTAGGTTATGACTGTTACATGATCGATTGCATCCGACATAATTCTCTATCACCAATCCATTGCCTACGAGTTTTCCATATATTGTTCTTCGCTTATTTACTTTTCTGCTGCTAATGTTACAATCACTATAAAACACCAAAAACATTACTTTTGCTACCATTACCTTTTGCCACCATTACCACTACTAACATATTACTTTGCTACTAAATACCTTGCTGCAGATATTAAGTTTCTAGGTGTGGTTGAATTGACAACTCAGCTGCTAATACTTGAGATTATTCTTTGGTTCCCCTTGTGTCGAATCAATAAATTTGGGTTGAATACTCTACCCTCTAAAATTGTTGCGATCCCCTATACTTGTGGGTTATCAAGACTATTTTCTGGCGCCGTTGCCGGGGAGCATAACTCTATTCTTTGAGTCACTTGGGATTTATATCTGCTTATCATTACGAAGAACTTGAAAGATCCAAGAACCAAGATTTATCCCTCAACTACGAGGGGAGGTAAGGAACTGCCATCTAGCTCTGCACTTGATTCACCTTTTGTTCCGAGTAATCTTGTGACACCTATACCTGCTTCTGTTATTAATTCTGACACGTCGCATGTTATTGATGATGCCACTTCTGCTATGCATGATACTTTCTACGTCTTGAGCTTGCGTTCGTTTTCCACGAAGAGGAAGGGATGATGCAGTAGAGTAGTGTAAGTATTTCCCTCAGTTTTTGAGAACCAAGGTATCAATCCAGTAGGAGCCCACGCTCAAGTCCCTCGTACCTGCACAAAGCGATAGCTACCCGCAACCAACGCGACTAGGGGTTGTCAAGCCCTTCACGGTCACTTACGAGAGTGAGATATGATAGATAGAATATTTTTGGTATTTTTGATATAAAGATGCAAAGTAAAAAGTAAAAGCAAAGTAAATAGCAAAACAATATAAAAGTGATGGAGATTGATATGATGAGAATAGACCCGGGGGCCATAGGTTTCACTAGTGGCTTCTCTCGAGAGCATAAGTTTTCTACGGTGGGTGAACAAATTACTGTTGAGCAAATGAAAGAATTGAGCATAGTTATGAGAATATCTAGGCATGATCATGTATATAGGCATCACGTCCGTGACAAGTAGATCGAAACGATTCTGCATCTACTACTATTACTCCACTCATCGACCACTATCCAGCATGGATCTAGAGTATTAAGTTAAAAACAGAGTAACGCTTTAAGCAAGATGACATGATGTAGAGAGATAAATTCATGCAATATGAAATAAACCCCATCTTGTTATCCTCGATGGCAACGATACAATACGTGTCTTGCTGCCCCTTCTGTCACTGGGAAACAACACCGCAAGATCGAACCCAAAGCTAAGCACTTCTCCCATGGCAAGAACTACCTATCTAGTTGGCCAAACCAAACGGATAATTCGAAGAGACTTGCAAAGATAACCAATCATACATAAAAGAATTCAGAGAAGATTCAAATATTGTTCATAGATAGACTTGATCATAAACCCACAATTCATCGGTGTCAACAAACACACTGCAAAAGAAGAAGATTACATCGAATAGATCTCCACAAGAGAGGGGGAGAACATTGTATTGAGATCCAAAAAGAGAGAAGAAGCCATCTAGCTACTAACTATGGACCCGAAGGTCTGAGGTAAACTACTCACACTTCATCGGAGAGGCTATGATGATGTAGAAGCCCTCCGTGATGACGGCCCTCTCCGGCGGAGCTCCGGAACAGGCCCCAAGATGGGATCTCGTGGATACAGAAAGTTGTGGCGGTGGAATTAGGCTCTTTCCACTCCTTGTTCCATGATCCATCAAAAGAATTCACCCAAAACTTGAAAACTTCACAACACAAAACTCAAAATAGAAAACTCGTGAGCTCAGTTAGCGAAAGAAAACAAAAGACCACTTCAAGGTACTTTAATGAACTCATTATTTATTTGTATTGGTGTTAAACCTACTGTATTCCAACTTATCTATGGATTATAAACTATTTCACTAGCCATAGATTCATCAAAATAAGCAAACAACACACGAAAAACAGAATCTGTCAAAAACAGAACAGTCTGTAGTAATCTATAGCTAGCGCAAAATATGGAACTCCAAAAATTCTAAAATACATGTCTGGACGTGAGGAATTTATCTATTAATCATCTTCAAAAATAATTAACTAAATAGCACTCTTCAAATAAAAATTAAAGCAGTTCTCGTGAGTGCTAAAGTTTCTGTTTTTTACAGCAAGTTCAACAAGACTTTCCCCAAGTCTTCCTAACGGTTCTACTTGGCACAAACACTAATTAAGCACAAAAAACACAACCAAAACAGAGGCTAGATAATTTATTTATTGAATAACAGGAAGGATAAATATTGGGTTGACTCCCAACAAGAGCTTTTCTTTAAAGCCTTATAGCTAGGAATTCATAATTTTAATGATGCTCACATGAAAGACAAGAATTGAAGCACAAACGGAGCATCATAAAGCATGTGACAAACACATCTAAGTCTAACATACTTCCTATGCATAGGCATCTTATAGGCAAATAAATTATCAAGGCAAGCAAAAACTAGCATATCCAAGGAAGAGGAAAGAAACAATAGCAATCTCAACATAACGAGAGGTAATTTAGTAACATGAAGATTTCTACAACCATATTTTCCTCTCTCATAGTAATTACTTGTAGGATAATAAGCAAATTCAACAAAATAGCTATCATGGACAATATTTTCAACATGATCCACATGCATGCAAAGTTGACACTCTTCCAAAATAGTGGGATTAACATTAACTAAAGTCATGACTTCTCCAAACCCACTTTTAATAAGATTTTCATAAGATTGAACATTCTCCAAATATGTGGGATCTAAAGTTGACACTCTTCCAAATCCACTTTCAATAATATTGCAAACACTATTATCAATCTCATATTCATCATGGGGTTTAAATAAATTTTCAAGATCATAAGAAGAATCACCCCAATCATAATCATTGCAACAAGTAGTAGACATAGCAAAACTAGCATCCCCAAGCTTAGGGTTTTGCATCTTATTAGCACTATTGACATCAAGAGAATTTATAATAAAATCATTGTAATCATGTTTTTTATTCAAAGATCTATCATGAGTCACTTCATAAAGCACTTCATCACGATTTTCAGATTTACGGATTTCAGGGAAAAGCTTATAAAGATAATCTAGTGCATCCAAATCACTAGGAATTGGTTCATCATAATTGGATCCCTTCAAAAGATTGGCAAGCGGATGAGGATCCATAGATCTTAAGTTCTCTGTTTAGTAATAAATAAACAACTATTCCAACCACACGAGCAAACAAGAAACGAGCAAAAAGAGGAAAATAGAGAAAGAGAGGGAGGATAGAGAGAGAGGGCGAATAAAACGGCAAGGGTGAAGTGGGGGAGAGGAAAACGAGAGGCAAATGGCAACTAATTTAATGCGGGAGATAGGGATTGTGATGGGTACTTGGTATGTTGACTTTTTGCGTAGACTCCCCGGCAACGGCGCCAGAAATCCTTCTTGCTACGTCTTGAGCTTGCGTTGGTTTTCCCCGAAGAGGAAGGGATGATGCAACAGAGTAGCGTAAGTATTTCCCTCAGCTTTTGAGAACCAAGGTATCAATCCAGTAGGAGCCCACGCTCAAGTCCCTCGTACCTGCACAAAGCGATAACTACCCGCAACCAATGCGATTAGGGGTTGTCATGCCCTTCACGGTCACTTACGAGAGTGAGATCTGATAGATAGAATATTTTTGGTATTTTTGATATAAAGATGCAAAGTAAAAAAGTAGAAGCAAAGTAAATAGCAAAACAATATAAAAGTGATGGAGATTGATATGATGAGAATAGACCCGGGGGCCATAGGTTTCACTAGTGGCTTCTCTCGAGAGCATAAGTTTTTTACGGTGGGTGAACAAATTACTGTTGAGGAATTGACAGAATTGAGCATAGTTATGAGAATATCTAGGCATGATCATGTATATACGCATCACGTCCGTGACAAGTAGATCGAAATGATTCTGCATCTACTACTATTACTCCACTCATCGACCGCTATCCAGCATGCATCTAGAGTATTAAGTTAAAAATAGAGTAACGCTTTAAGCAAGATGACATGATGTAAAGAGATAAATTCATGCAATATGAAATAAACCCCATCTTGTTATCCTCGATGGCAACGATACAATACGTGTCTTGCTGCCCCTTCTGTCACTGGGAAAGAACACCGCAAGATCGAACCCAAAGCTAAGCACTTCTCCCATGGCAAGAACTACCTATCTAGTTGGCCAAACCAAACGGATAATTCGAAGAGACTTGCAAAGATAACCAATCATACATAAAAGAATTCAGAGAAGATTCAAATATTGTTCATAGATAGACTTGATCATAAACCCACAATTCATCGGTGTCAACAAACACACTGCAAAAGAAGAAGATTACATCGAATAGATCTCCACAAGAGAGGGGGAGAACATTGTATTGAGATCCAAAAAGAGAGAAGAAGCCATCTAGCTACTAACTATGGACCCGAAGGTCTGAGGTAAACTACTCACACTTCATCGGAGGGGCTATGATGATGTAGAAGCCCTCCGTGATGACGGCCCTCTCCGGCGGAGCTCCGAAACAGGCCCCAAGATGGGATCTCGTGGATACAGAAAGTTGTGGCGGTGGAATTAGGCTCTTGCCACTCCTTGTTCCATGATCCATCAAAAGAATTCACCCAAAACTTGAAAACTTCACAACACAGAACTCAAAATAGAAAACTCGTGAGCTCAGTTAGCGAAAGAAAACAAAAGACCACTTCAAGGTACTGTAATGAACTCATTATTTATTTGTATATGTGTTAAACCTACTGTATTCCAACTTATCTATGGATTATAAACTATTTTACTAGCCATAGATTCATCAAAATAAGCAAACAACACACGAAAAACAGAATCTGTCAAAAACAGAACAGTCTGTAGTAATCTGTAGCTAGCGCAAAATATGGAGCTCCAAAAATTCTAAAATAAATTTCTGGACGTGAGGAATTTATCTATTAATCATATGCAAAAATAATTAACTAAATAGCACTCTTCAAATAAAAATGAAAGCAGTTCTCGTGAGTGCTAAAGTTTCTGTTTTTTACAGCAAGTTCAACAAGACTTTCCCCAAGTCTTCCTAACGGTTCTACTTGGCACAAACACTAATTAAGCACAAAAAACACAACCAAAACAGAGGCTAGATAATTTATTTATTGAATAACAGGAAGTATAAATATTGGGTTGACTCCCAACAAGAGCTTTTCTTTAAAGCCTTATAGCTAGGAATTCATAATTTTAATGATTCTCACATGAAAGACAAGAATTGAAGCACAAACGGAGCATCATAAAGCATGTGACAAACACATCTAAGTCTATCATACTTCCTATGCATAGGCATCTTATAGGCAAATAAATTATCAAGGCAAGCAAAAACTAGCATATGCAAGGAAGAGGAAAGAAACAATAGCAATCTCAACATAATGAGAGGTAATTTAGTAACATGAAGATTTCTACAACCATATTTTCCTCTCTCATAGTAATTACATGTAGGATCATAAGCAAATTCAACAAAATAGCTATCACAGACAATATTTTCAACATGATCCACATGCATGCAAAGTAGACACTCTTCCAAAATAGTGGGATTAACATTAACTAAAGTCATGACTTCTCCAAACCCACTTTTAATAAGATTTTCATAAGATTGAACATTCTCCAAATATGTGGGATCTAAAGTTGACACTCTTCCAAATCCACTTTCAATAATATTGCAAACACTATTATCAATCTCATATTCATCATGGGGTTTAAATAAATTTTCAAGATCATAAGAAGAATCACCCCAATCATAATCATTGCAACAAGTAGTAGACATAGCAAAACTAGCATCCCCAAGCTTAGGGTTTTGCATCTTATTAGCACTATTGACATCAAGAGAATTTATAATAAAATCATTGTAATCATGTTTTTTATTCAAAGATCTATCATGAGTCACTTCATAAAGCACTTCATCATGATTTTCAGATTTACGGATTTCAGGGAAAAGCTTATAAAGATAATCTAGTGCATCCAAATCACTAGGAATTGGTTCATCATAATTGGATCCCTTCAAAAGATTGGCAAGCGGATGAGGATCCATAGATCTTAAGTTCTCTATTTAGTAATAAATAAACAACTATTCCAACCACACGAGCAAACAAGAAACGAGCAAAAAGAGGAAAATAGAGAAAGAGAGGGAGGATAGAGAGAGAGGGCGAATAAAACGGCAAGGGTGAAGTGGGGGAGAGGAAAACGAGAGGCAAATGGCAAGTAATTTAATGCGGGAGATAGGGATTGTGATGGGTACTTGGTATGTTGAGTTTTTGCGTAGACTTCCCGGCAACGGCGCCAGAAATCCTTCTTGCTATGTCTTGAGCTTGCGTTGGTTTTCCCCGAAGAGGAAGGGATGATGCAACAGAGTAGCGTAAGTATTTCCCTCAGCTTTTGAGAACCAAGGTATCAATCCAGTAGGAGCCCACGGTCAAGTCCCTCGTACCTGCACAAAGCGATAACTACCCGCAACCAATGCGATTAGGGGTTGTCATGCCCTTCACGGTCACTTACGAGAGTGAGATCTGATAGATAGAATATTTTTGGTATTTTTGATATAAAGATGCAAAGTAAAAAAAGTAGAAGCAAAGTAAATAGCAAAACAATATAAAAGTGATGGAGATTGATATGATGAGAATAGACCCGGGGGCCATAGGTTTCACTAGTGGCTTCTCTCGAGAGCATAAGTTTTTTACGGTGGGTGAACAAATTACTGTTGAGGAATTGACAGAATTGAGCATAGTTATGAGAATATCTAGGCATGATCATGTATATACGCATCACGTCCGTGACAAGTAGATCGAAATGATTCTGCATCTACTACTATTACTCCACTCATCGACCGCTATCCAGCATGCATCTAGAGTATTAAGTTAAAAATAGAGTAACGCTTTAAGCAAGATGACATGATGTAAAGAGATAAATTCATGCAATATGAAATAAACCCCATCTTGTTATCCTCGATGGCAACGATACAATACGTGTCTTGCTGCCCCTTCTGTCACTGGAAAAGAACACCGCAAGATCGCACCCAAAGCTAAGCACTTCTCCCATGGCAAGAACTACCAATCTAGTTGGCCAAACCAAACAGATAATTCGAAGAGACTTGCAAAGATAACCAATCATACATAAAAGAATTCAGAGAAGATTCAAATATTGTTCATAGATGGACTTGATCATGAACCCACAATTCATCGGTCTCAACAAACACACTGCAAAAGAAGAAGATTACATCGAATAGATCTCCACAAGAGAGGGGGAGAACATTGTATTGAGATCCAAAAAGAGAGAAGAAGCCATCTAGCTACTAACTATGGACCCGAAGGTCTGAGGTAAACTACTCACACTTCATCGGAGGGGCTATGATGATGTAGAAGCCCTCCGTGATGACGGCCCTCTCCGGCGGAGCTCCGGAACAGGCCCCAAGATGGGATCTCGTGGATACAGTGATGACCGTAGTATGAGGAGTTCATGTATTCACTATGTGTTAATGCTTTGGTCCGATACTGTATTAAAAGGAGGCCTTAATATCCCTTAGTTTCCAATAGGACCCCGCTACCACGGGAGAGTAGGACAAAAGATGTCATGCAAGTTCTTTCCATAAGCACGTATGACTATATTCGGAATACATGCCTACATTACATTGATGAACTGGAGCTAGTTCTGTGTCACCCTAGGTTATGACTGTTACATGATCGACCGCATCTGGCATAATTCTCTATCACTGATCCATTGCCTACGAGCTTTCAATATATCGTTCTTCGCTTATTTACTTTTCCGTTGCTACTGTTACAATCACTATAAAACACCAAAAATATTACTTTTGCTACCATTACCTTTTGCCACCATTACCACTACTATCATATTACTTTTCTAGTAAATACCTTGCTGCAGATATTAAGTTTCCAGGGGTGGTTGAATTGACAACTCAGGTACTAATACTTGAGAATATTCTTTGGGTCCCCTTGTGTTGAATCAATAAATTTGGGTTGAATACTCTACCCTCAAAAACTGTTGCGATCCCCTATACTTGTGGGTTATCAACAACCGGGGTGCTATCTCCACCAAGAGATAGGACTATTTTATTTGAAGACTGTGTTTTTACTCTGCTAGATACTGGCATCACCCGCTCCAATGCAAATGGCTGATAAACAGGAAACATAGTTGAATGTACAGACATTGTATGAGAGATAGATGCAATAGATAGTGTGGAAAAAAGAGGGCATGAAATAGTTGACATGTATATTGTTTAACTAAAATGGATATCATGACATAATTTCACATATGTGATGTCTATCTAAACTGGATAGCATAGCATAACATAATTCAACGATACGATGATTAACTAAACATGATCGCATGCCATAATTCACATACATGTTATCTAAGTAATTAGGACCACATGATTTAATTCACATATGTGATTTATAAGCTAAGCAGAGGTCATTCGCATATATGATATCTGAACTAAGAACATGGTGTTGAATATTGTGTATATGATGTCTAAACTATGCAATGCAAGACACCATATGCATGATATGAGCAGTATAACCGTGCCAAGTTAGAGCATACACATTAGTGGGGGAATAGGACTGGTCATCTGTCTCTGAATCCATCTCTGAGGAGCTATTGGGATCCAACAAGAGATCTGCTTCGACATGTAGCACTGTCTGCTTTGAAGGCCTTGTTTTCACTTAAGAGTTTTCCATCTCCCACCCAAATGGCTGATTCACATGAAGGGTAGTTTAATGTACAAACATTGTCGACAAATGGAAATGTAATGAAGAAAAGGATGGGCAAGATATCATTCAAATATATGATGCCTGGTTAACAGGATGGCATTTCACATTTCACATATATTACGGCTGCCTAAAAGACATGAGTCTGCATAATTCCCATATATGATATAGAAACTAAACAGGTGGCATTACAGAACAAGTCTAAACTATGCAAATGACATATATGATATCAAAAGTAGGAACTGCAAGGCAACATATGCATGATAAGACTAACATCATCATGCCAAGGTAGAGAAAACACCTTGGGGGGGGGTAAATAGGAGTGGCCAGCTGCGTCTGAATCCGCCTTAGAACAGTTATCTTCCTCTAGATTACAATCTGGAGAGGGGGGTGCCATTGAACCCACCATGGAGCGATGTCTGCATGACATTGTATTGCCGTGCAAAACTCTTCTCTTTTTCTCTACATGTTCAGCATGACTGTGTACAATATCTAACATGCACACGGAAAATATGGTGAGATTATGTAAGGAGAGCATGCAGAAATCTAGAGTGATGGTAACAACCAATGGATGGATCCAAAAATAATGATAGCAGGCTGATGATTGCTTTAATTTAATAAAAAGACAGATGATGATTACTTTACTATTTGTTTCCCACCCAAGATGAACAACATAGGCATAACCTAGTTGAACCAGATATTAAACAGAGATACTATTCATTGTTGCCTCGATATGTGCCCCACAACTAATTTAGAACTCAAATTTGAACATTAGTTTGGGCCTAACTTGGAGTCTAAGAGGTGAACATGACGATAAAGTAGCAGGTAATTTTAAGCAATGCATAACATAAGAAGAAACAAAAGAGTGTGACCTCTCTTTTGGACCCATGTACTCCTCAGGTTCATCTGCTAAGTCGATGATGGTGATGCCGTTGCGGTGGGTGCCGGCGATAGGGAAGGAGATCTGAGGCGGTGAAAGATGGCTAGGACTCGTGATGTCTAGTTTGGTGGATGCTTCTGTCGATGGAGCAGCTCAGGTGAGGTGGACGATGTCACGGTAGGAGTAGGACAAACCACACAAAGTTTCCTTCGACACCTACCTGTAACTGAAGTAATTCTGTAAGGGCTCAGTTGGCTTGCATGACTCTAAAAATGCAGGGATAGGAAAAACACCGGAATAGGATAGGAATGCACATGGTAAACAGAGCATATGTAAACTCAAGATTTCTGTCAACTTGGGTGTTTGGTTCACAGGAATTGGAAGAGTAGAGGAATGCAAAGAAATATGGACAAAATAAAGTGAAACAATATGGAAGCATGTACAGTTAGAATGTTATTCTGCCACTAATGCAATTGGTCTTGTTTTCATGCATAGGATTTTGAAAAGTAGGTCCAGGTGGATGTTTTGCTCCATTCCTTTCAACAAAATGCATGAATAATTGAAAAGTAGAGTGCCATAGGAAAATTTCCTATTTCTATGTTTCTCCGTTGAACCAAAATAGCCCTAATGGATCGACATGAATGTAGAGTAATAAGTGATGCAACAAGTGTACAACATATTTGTCGTAGCCGTGTCGACCTCGGCATCATTGGGTCGGTAGCTGAAGAAGTTGAGGGAGAGGTGTCTATCAAAGTTGTGGAGGAAGATCTGAGGAATCAGTAGACGGCGTCTAGGGCACTAATCTGTTGTGATGGATCGTTCCGTTGTTGGAGCAGCTCCGGTGAGTCGTAAGACGTCAAGGCTGAAGCAGCACAAGACAGACATCGTTAATCTCAAGTGGGATTCTAGTAGCATCTCCAATAGATGATGTAAAATACATTACCAAAAAGTGTTAGATGTAAAATTTACATCACCAAAAAACACGTGACTACAACAGACGTGGTTAAAAATGTTGACTCTGAACTTAACTGTCGATACTGAAATTTACTGTGGAATCTAAATGTTACTGTCGAAACTAAACACAATGGTAGCAGAGAGGCACTTCTCATGTAGTTTAGGGAGGGCCTGCAGTTCATCTTCAACATGCACCCCCCTAAGCCGCCAGCCACCACTGGCCTCGCCGCTGCCCCCATGCCGCCACGCCGCCCCGAAACAACTCCCCACTGCCGGTCCGCCACCGCCCCGAAACAACTGCCCACCACCGGTCTGCCGCCGCACC
>NC_041382.1:256863106-256914412 GCF_002162155.2 Triticum dicoccoides
GAACTGTGTTTCTAAGGATCAAAGGTAATAGGAGACGGGGGACACGATGTTTACCCAGCTTCGGGCCCTCTTAATGGAGGTAATACCCTATTTCCTGCATGATTGACTTTGATGAGTATAGGGGTAACAAGAGTCGATCTACCTCGAGATCGTAATGGCTAAACCCTAAATGTCTAGCCTGTATGATTTTGTGATTGCCTCTACGGACTAAACCCTCCAGTTTATATAGACACCGAAGGGGTCTAGGGTTGTACATAGTTGGTTTACAAAGAAAGGAAACTACACATCCGATCGCCAAACTTGCCATCTACGCAAAGGAGAGTCCCATCCAGACACGGGGGGAGGCCTTCTATCTCGTATCTTAACGACCCATTAGTCCGGTCCATGTCACATAGCCCGACCATCCAAGGACCCCTTAATCCAGGACTCCCTCAGTAGCCCCCGAACTTTCCTTCAATGATGATGTAGTATCCAGCTTTATGTCTTCGGCTTTGCAAGGCGGGTTCTCCATTATACTTTGGATTGACGATAGTTCGGCTCCCCATTTAAATATCAGATTCTTTGCCACCGTCGTATCGGCTTCCACATGTCAAACGAATATGAACGGTCCAGGTATCTTTTATAGATAACCCCTTGACCACGCAGGGATGGAGTCTATTTAAGGAGATTATATCTCAGATGACATTCCACACCACGCTGAAATCCTTAGAACTCGCCATAGGAAATCGTCCAAATATGGCCGACGCTCCTAGCTCTTCCTCACGTCGCCACGGCCCTCAAAAAGGCAATTGAGAAAGCTGCTCAGTGTCCCACACCCGTCTGAATAAACTTGAGACGCAAGGATACCTTCCTCCCCCAGATATAGTCTCCGTTCGGGCTAGGTTAAGTTCCCTCAATGGCGAAGCCCTCGGGGAGAATTTCGTCAATCCTTCTAAAGAGGAGTGGGTGTGTTTCGTTTCCTTCCTTCTGAGAGGCGTAGGATTCCCTGTCCACCCTTTCCTTAGAGGTCTCCTAGAGTATTATGCCTCCAACTGCACAATATGACGCCAAGCTCCATCCTGCATATCGCGGGCTTCGTTGCTCTCTGTGAGCTGTTCCTAGGCCGTGAGGCCCATTTCAAGCTATGGCAAAAATTCTTCTGCGTCGTCACCCGCTCCCAAAAGGGATCTATATTCGAGGTGGGCGGTGCCGAAGTATGGTGCATAGCCGGGACAGGATACCTATCTGGCACTCCGAAGAAGGCATCCGAAGAGTGGCCCTCAGAATGGTTTTATATTGAAGACGTCGTTCTTTCGGACCCAATCCGATGTGGTCTTCCTGAATCCTCCAGTGCTCCTTTAAAGAAGCGCGCCAACTGGCATCCCCGAAGCCTCGAGGAAGAAGACAGTGCGGAGGTCGCGAGGTTAGCAAGCAAGATCGGAGTGCTTGCCAACTCTTGGCTGTCTATAATTGAGGTAATGGCGATTTCAATAATGCGATGCGTTCAGCCGCTCCAATCTAGAGGCTTTCCTATGTGGAATTACAACGGGGAGGGCGATGCATCTCGTTGCCTACACAAGGGCCCAGACAACTTTGCCGCCCTGGCCACCATTTTAGCCAACCTTCACAAAGGGGAGAAGGAACACTTCTCTAATTTTAAATGTTGGAAAGGTCTTTCCATGTCTAACCCCATCGACTAGGTGAGTTTTTTGATTAGTGGCCTCACTTAATCTTTTTCCTGAGTTTCCCTAGCCGAATTTAATCCAGCTACTTTTAACAAGAGTGGATAAAGGTTGTCGAGGGGGTATACAGCCCCGCTCCGCAGCCAGAGGACCACGTTCGAGACCTGGATCCCGGATATGAAGAAGATCCGGATATATTCATAGAACTTAAGGAGGGGGTATTTTATCAGGAGAGCTACGACGGCACGGAAGTGGCCATTATAGCTGATTACCCCGGTCTTCTCCCCTCCTCCTAGGTAAGTTCCCAAGAAACGTCTCCTCCAAAAGAGCTTTCCCATCGCGCCTCACCCACCGCACTGTCTCATGCTCCGAAGGGGCGGCGCTCGTCTAACCGAGATGTATCAAAGGCGTCCTCTAAGAAGGCGACGCCCGAGCTGGGAGAGTCTTTGAAAAGAAAGGCAAGCGGTGATACTACCGAGCCCCCACCTTCACCAATGAGGTATAGTTTTTAACATGCACTCGGTGGATAGACCAAATTGTGACGTTTTCCGCTAGGCCATTTTTTAGGAAGAGCGTACGCCGGACTATATCCGGGGACCTGGCTCACTACAAGAAATATGTCAACTAGTGACCTTCTGTCAGTGACCTTGGAAGAATTGGTCATAGATCTATGACCATTTGAGACCAATTGGTCAAAAGCTGTTCAGGGGGGGGGGCTCCAAACCCTAAACTATAACGACCATTTTAGTTAGAAAGGTCGTAATTTCCTTACACGAAATGGTCATAAAGCATATAGCACAGGTCCGCTGCCTTATTTCTAGATCATGACCAACATAGATGGTCATAACCTTGTAAATTGTGGTGGTTTGCTATGACTAGGCGCCACCTCATCAGTTTTGCCTATGTGTCATGTCCATGTGTCAGCTTTTGCCCTAGGTTGTGAAGCAACCTATATTTCTGTCATTCCCAAAATTCCCCCAAAAATCTCATAAATTATTTGGGTCATATCTTCGTCAAATATGTAAAAATCCTTCCTTGCCTAGTTCAAAAATAGTTCAACAATATTCATTTTCCTATTTTGTTCACAACAATACTTTGTGAAGGAAGCGCTATTTATATATTCTTGATTGGCCTCAAAATTTTTGGGCACTCTTTCCTATCCAAATCATTGCCTCATGACAAAATTCAGCTCCATTTGCCCAGTAAATCTTCCTCGGCAAATTTCCAAAGTTTTTTTTCCACCTAGAAGCATTGTGAAGGAAGTACCATTTTTATATATCCAAATGACATGAAATTTATACAGTTCCTTCATATGCCCAAATTATCACCCTCCTCCTAATTGTAGCTCAGTCAAATCATCTATGTGAGCCTAGGTTCAATTTATATTTTATGGCCAGATTGGCACATTGCAAAGCAAGTGTTATCTAGATCCCTCCTATTACCCTCAATATTTTTGGGCACTCTTCCATACCCAAATCATTGCCACATTATAATATTCAGCTCCATTTTCCTGGTAAATCTTTCTCAGGAAATTTCCAAAGTTTCTATCTCAAGAGAAGCTTTGTGAAGTAAGTACTAGCTAGGCTTACCCAAATGATTTGAAAATTTACCAGGGCATAACCATACCTATGTAACTTACCTACACCAAATTTGAGCTCATTTCATTTATCCAATTTCTCTCTCTAATTTTCCCAAGTTTCTTTCTAGGGAATAGCATTGTGAAGGAAGTACCACTTTGGCATGTCCAAATGGTATCAATTTTCTACAATGCTTTCCTATGCCCAAATAACCACCCCACCAAATTTCATCTCAATCCATTCATTATTTTGAGCCCAGCTTCAACATCCATATTTCTGCACGATGTGGTACTTTGCAAAGCAAGTGCCATCCAAACTCCTCCATTTGAGCTGAAAATTTGCCAAGAGAGTCTTCCTAGTAGATGATCACACTCAGACAAAACTCAGGCCCATTGGCCTTGTGAATTTCCTGTACCGCTAATCAAACACTTGGCTCCTAATTCATGTTTAAGCTTAGTTTGGTATCTCCATGAGATTCTTCTGTTATTATTTTCTTCCTGGCATCTACTTGGGGAGTGCCCAACCTACTAGACATGCATAGGCTTCATAGAACGCATGGCAACGCCACAGCCACGCGGCGGCCATGCGAGTCTACGCACTTTGGAGTTGGGGCCCTCGGCCATCGTCCAAACCTCGATGTATCGCCACCAAACCATGTATTTCTGATTAAATAGATACTTATGTACCTAGAAATGATTTTTGGAAAAAATAAAGAGCAAACTATGAGGCAGCTGCAGTTCAAATTTGACCCGCTTCCAACTGAATCGGCGGGAATTTGTCTTTTTCACCAGAGGTGGATCAAAACTTTTGACACCCAATCATTTTGTTAATTGTGCTTTACATATGGCCTAGTATTTTATAAAATTTATTTGATCCAATTTTGCAACAAATATATGGTAGGTCCTTAAAAAAAACTCATTTCGGGCACTCGGAAAAAGGAAAATCGATTTTCCGTGCAAAGAAAATGAAAACTCCCTTAGCCAACATTATTTGGAATTCCAAGATGCACCCTTGTTAATCATATGAGATCATTTGAACAAACTATGCCATGAATGTGGCCATAAGATTGATCATTTTGCTTGAAAGCCATGAATCTTCACGCCTGATAGCTCATTTCTGAGAACACTTTTTAAAAATAATTGCCGTATTACAAGTTTATTATTTTTCCTGGAAACTTGGTCACATATAATGACACAATGTGAATGTTTTCCAAATTTTTGAATTTTTTTGATTTTTTTATGCCCATTTAAAAATACAGTCAAAACGGCGGGCTTGACCGTTCCTAGCTAGTGGTTGAATCTTGGAAAACTTTTGATGTTTCTCTGATTAAATAGATACTTATGTACCTAGAAATGATTTTTGGAAAAAATAAAGAGCAAACTATGAGGCAGCTGCAGTTCAAATTTGACACGCTTCCAGCTGAATCGGCGGGAATTTGTCTTTTTCACCAGAGGTGGATCAAAAATTTTCACACCCAACCATTTTGTCAATTGTGCATTAAATATGGACTAGTATTTTCGAAAATTGATTTGATCCAATTTTGCAACAAATATATGGTAGGTCCTTCACAAAAAAAACTCATTTCGGGCACTTGGAAAATGGAAAATCGATTTTCTGTGCAAAGAAAATGAAGACTCCCTTAGGCAACATTGTTTGGAATTCCAAGATGCACCCTTGTGCATAGTATGAGATCATTTGAACAAACTATGCCATGAACGTGGCCATAAGATTGATCATTTGGCTTGAAAGCCATGAATCTTCATGCGTGATAGCTCATTTCTAAGAACACTTTTTTAAAATAATTGCCGTATTACAAGTTTATTATTTTTCCTGAAAACTTGGTCACATATAATGACACAATGCGAAGGTTTTCCAATTTTTTGATTTTTTTTTTTGATTTTTTTATGCCCGTTTGAAAATATGGTCAAAACGGCAGGCATGACCGCTCCTAGCTAGTGGTTGAATCTTGGAAAACTTTTGACATTTCTTTGATTTACCTAGAAATGATTTTTGGGAAAAATAAATAGCAAACTATGAGGCAGCTGCAGTTCAAATTTGACTCGCTTCCAACTGAATCGGCGGGAATTTGTCTTTTTCACCAGAGGTGGATCAAAACTTTTGACACCCAACCATTTAGTCAATTTTGAATTAAATATGTCCTAGTATTTTAGAAAATTGATTTGGTACAATTTTTCAAAAATATATGGTACGCCCTTCACAAAAAAAACCATTTCGGGCACTCGAAAAATAGAAAATGTCTCTTTTGTGCAATGAAAATGAAAACTCCCCATATCAACATTGTTTGTCATCACAAGATACACACATGTGCACAATATTCATTCATTTTAACAAACTATACGTGGTTAATATGTTGAAAGTTTGCCCTAAATAAGAGGATAAAAACAATAAAAACTATAAGAGATACACGTGCACAATTCTGATTGGTGGAATTCGTTGTGGCATGGATCGATGATGTGGCAAACATCTGTCCATCCGTCCATCCATACATCCATCCATCCAACCCACTACAGCCTATCTCTCTCTCACACGTGCGTGAACCCTAGCCGATCCAAACCCCTCCCCGCCCCCACTCCTTTCCCCCGATCCAGATCCCTCCGCCGCCGCCCCGTCCTCCCCTTCCCTCCGCCGCCCACATCTCCCCTCGCCTCCGCCACCCACCTCTCCCCTCGCTGCTGGTCTGCAGCCGTCTGCACCCTCCCCTCACCTACACTCATCGCAAGACAAGAGAAGAAGAAAGGGAGGGAGCTCTACCGCCGGCGGCCATGGCGCGCCTCTTCCGCGTGGCGCCCGTTGACCGCGTGGCTGCGGTCCTGGCGACGCGATGGTAGCCCCTGTCTCCGACTTCGGCACCGCCAAGGTCGACCACCACTTCAGCAACGTCCTCCTCGACCGCTTGGATGGATGGAAGGGGAACCTGAACCGGCACGCCGTCGTCCACCTGTTCCTCAAGGGAGGCCGGCCGGCCATGGAGGCCCGACCCCAACCGACGCATGGACGGACGGATGGATGGATGGCCGGGGTGAAACCCTAGCCCCACACCCACCCATCCCCATCCCCATTGAGCTCTTCTCTGTTCCTCGGTGGGGACCCGAGCTTGCTGATGTGGTGGGCTGGTGGCCCTCGACTCCGGTGAAGCCAAAGGTACGTATACCCCCTCCTTCCCCTCGTCTTCTTCTTCTGGATTTGCCCATCTGATTTGCGTAGTTGGTTTGTGTAGGCCATCGCCATCACCATGGAACAAGTCAAGGAGGAGGCCATCGCCATGGAAGGAAGGTCATGGTCAGAGGTGTGTGTGTGTGTTTCGGCCATGGTCAGGTCCAGATTTCGTGCTACTGTATTTACGGAGTAGTTAAGGGTGTTTAGGTTGATGGTCGGATTATCCCCTTTCAAATTTCATATATTAATCAATGAATTATTTGCATAAATCCATAGAAGTAATGTACTCCAGTGTGCATTACTTACATAAACTTGCTTGCAAGATTATTTTCTGACTTGTATATTCTGAAACTGAAAAAGCTTAGTTAACTTCTGTTAAGTTTCAGTAATATTCAGTGGAGTATTTACTATAATTTTTGCACATCATAGTAATTTCACTTGCTGTTAACTGCTGTAGCATTAGGAGTAGTTTTACTACAGTACTGCTTGAACAGGGTGAATGAAGGGTGAGGAAGTTTTACTGCAGAGTAGGATTACACAGGGAGTAGTTAGGAGTAGTAGATGCTGATGATCATAGTCAGGAGTAGTTTTCCTTTGGTGATCATCCAAAAATATGAGGATCCAAGTGCACATTATGGACCTTTCACTACGCTCAATCCAGTTTCTACAACACTACAATTTAAAAAATGCTAGTCGAGCAATCTTTTAGAAAGCACAATGCTAGTGGGATCTACTCGGTTCATGCTTACTTTGGTCTGCATGACAGTCCTATACGAAGTGCAATTTTGTACTGCTTTCTTCAAGGTTCAGGGGTCCAGGCATATAGCTCACTGTCCATACTGTCCCAATGCAACAGCTTCAGCTTCGCCTGCTAGTCGTCTGCGTCGGGTGCCGTGCCTGGGGCGCTGGTGGCCTCGAGGACGACACCCAGGCTCAAGGCATACGAGGGCGTGCCGCCACCGTACGACAGGACCAAGCGCATGGTCATCCCCGACGCGCTCAAGTACGTCGGCGTTGGACTGCCTTCTAGATCTCGGCGTGCGTCTTGTATGTGTGTTTGATGTTGACGTTGCTTGTGGTTTTGTAGGGTTCTGAGGCTGCAGCCTGGGCACAGGCACTGCCTCCTCGGCCAGCTCTCCAAGGAGGTCGAATGGAACTACGCCGACAGCATCAGGGTGAGCTATTTCATTGTGCTCTTTCTTGCTGTTTCTTTAGTGCTCACTAGTTGCTAGTGTTAGACTGCTACCAGTGGGTTAAGATTAGTCTTCAGTGCTCACTAGTTGCTAGTGTAATAATTCTATGAAAGTTCAATCTGATTTGCTATGAATCAGTGTGTGCCGGCCGGCTGCATGCAATGTTGTATGGTCTTCTGACCGCTGAGCTAGGAAGTTGCAGACGTGATCGATAGTAGCTAATTACAATGAATAGAAATCAGTATCCTATTTAAATTAGTGTGGTGCATGCCATTGCAAGTCTGGATCATCTCTGTCACCAGCGCCTACGGCCTGGGTCTGAAGTCTGAACCTCTCTTCTGTACTCCATGTTTACTGAATTTACTGAATGTGCATGTGAATCTCAAAAGTCTCCATAGTGTGTGTGTGTGTGTGTGTGTTAGAGTGTAGGAGTGCAAATGGGCACCCTGTAGGGTATTCTGTGACCCTCTTTAGTTCAACTGAATGAACTGAATTTTCAGAAGTCACATAACTGTTGAAAATTTAGTTTATTTGGTTAAACTAAGGAGGTTGAGAGGGTACTCTGAGGGTCAAAAGTTGCATCCCTACTCAAGTGACTATTCTGGTTCTAGTAGATAACTATAAAACAAAACCTACTGCGTGTACTTATCTTGGGGAGTGCCTGTAGAGCTTATTATTCATGCCTATTTATGGTCAAATTAGAAATATATTCCAATGTGTCTTTATGTTTGGCATCCACCATTCACTGGCTCAGTGGCATACCTTTTTAGGGAGTCCTTATATAGGTTATTATTCATGTCAATTTTATGATCAAATTTGAGATATACTTACACTGAGTATTTGTGTTTGGATCTTCCATTCTGGTTCTAGATATACTTACATTGCTTCATTCAAATTTGTCGCGCAACTGGTATTTTTGAAATGTTTCCTTCTGCATGATTTGACGCGCCAGCTGGTATCTTCGAAATGTTTCCTTCTGCTTGATGAATCATTAGTTCTTCTTCTAATAATGTTTTCTGCTAGTACCTTAACTTTGGAGTTGGCTATTTACTCTTTTCAGTGTACTAACCAATCCTCTTTTCAGGTTTTCAATTTGGAGCTAGCTATTTACGGTCCGTGCATTCAGCAACCTGACCTCCACGGCTCCACACACGGTTGACTGGCCGAGCTCTAAGCTAGCATGACCATGGAGACGGCTCTCATCAGCGTGGGGACGGGGGTCCTCAAACCTGTCATAGCGAAGCTGACCGTTCTGCTTGGCAACGAGTACAAGCGTCTGCACCCTCCACTCCCCTCATCTGATGTTTCCTTACCATCCCTGAGTCCATCTCTTACAAGTTGTATGATTACTCCATTTTGCTGTTATACTGGGTAGACGATCCTCTGATTTATGTTTTGATGATGCTTTGGATTAAGGATGGTTTGATATATCTGCTATCTATATGTACCATGATTTCTATAATTGGATAGATGATCTTTGTTCATAACACAGGCTTATTTTAGCTCTTTTAGTTCAGTTTTTACTATTATCACTTGAATGTCTTTGTTATAATAAATCACAGCGGTTATGTATGTACGTGCATATAGTGTTATGTGCAGCTAGTTGTATATGTGGTGCAATTGTGCAGAGCTACTAGTCGTGCTTGGTACTTCAGTATTTTGCTTTCCTTTGTATTGGGTATATTATTTTCTGCTACTAATCGATGAACGCAATAATTAAAGAGAACCAAACTGATTCTGTTGATTTCTGCTACATCGTTTCTACCTGTTTGTGTGTAAAACCATTCTTAAGCCTGAATGGTACTTTTCTTGTTTTTGTCAATTTTGTTCCTATGAAAAGTCTGCTCTCTTTAGCTCATGCTCGTTACCTCCTCCCCTCATGTTTCACAGGAAGATGATAAACCTTTTTAAGATCAAGGGGCAGAAGAAGGAAGAGGAGGCCAACTCAATTAGGGGTTTTGATGAAATGGTAGGGTTAATTAAAGGGTTCTTGGTTAGCACTCCTTTTAAATTTAGTAGATTTTCTCACTGTCTATCATCGTGGCTTAAGTTTGGTTGTTGTTTTGAAATTTACACGGCTTAGGTTTTAATCAATTGGCATGTTCATGTTAGTTGTTATGGAGTAAATATGATAAGAACAGTGGCAATTGAGCACCACCACTACTAGTATAACTCAGCTTTATTTTCTAATCGGTAGGTATCAGTAGATTCAGAATATGTAGTCCTGAAAATTAAAGGGAGCAACAGTAAATGAGTCAAACAAAAATATTCTTCTGCAAATGTTGGTGTGTGTTCGATTTGATTTGGTTTGCTCTGTTGCTGAAGCTCGTCTTTGCTCTAACCATTTTCGCACCAAATGCAGAATGTTCTGTTTCTATTTTGTTCCTAATTTTTCTGTTTATAACCTGTAGATGTCCTTTGTTCATTGAAGTGCTGACCGTTGCAACAAGTCCCATGATGAAGAAGCTAGAATCCACACCCAGCAAAGAGTACCTCATTGGAACTTGTTATTGTTTGTTCTTTTTGTGTATTAGAAAACTGGATACTATGTACCATCATTGTAATGTACCAAGTTTGGTTGTATTGAGAAATATTATACATTTATAGCCTATATTTGAACTGCAAATTCAGTAAAAATGTTGAGTCCTGAGTGGCAAAAAACCTAGACTGTAAAAGGCTGAGGCAAAAAAAACCAGGACTGTAAAAGGCCAAGGGCCAAAAAACACTGGATTGTAAAAGGCCGTGGCCCAACAAGAAATTGAACATCAAATTTTAGAGAAATAAAAGAGGCTGGACTACTAGGCCAGGCCCATGTAGCTAGCGAAAATTAACAGAAAAATATATATTAAAAAGGCTAAATTGTTGGGCTCAGCCCATGTAAAACACTGAAATGGACCGGGCTGAATCTTATCAACGACCTTTTCAATTGGTCGCAATTTTGCCACGTCAGATTGCCACGTCGGATCCGACGTGGCCTGGGCAGACAGCCAGTGACCAAAACAAAAGGTCATGGGTTCAACGACCTTCTATTTTGGTCATAAACGTCTATGACCTTCTCACAGAGAAGGTCGTTAATTTCAGTTTACGACCGCCAGCTTTTGACCTCCTATTTTTGGTCACAAAAAGGTCACAAATGAAAAACAGTGACCTTTCAGTGACCAATAGTCAAGGTCACAAGTTGGCATATTTCTTGTAGTGGCTGGCCATGCATCGACCAATCCGGCCCCGGACCCTGCCATAAGGACTAGGGTTGATACGGGCGAAATGTCGGATTGTCATCTTCAAGAGGATTCAGATAATGTATCTATCACCAATTCCGAAGTGGAGAGCACGATGAATCATCAGCGGCAGAAACAGGCCATGCATGACCCAAGTTTCACCGAAGAGGTGTTCAATGCCCTCAGCTCGGGATGGACTTGCCGGAGCCACTCACCATCTTTCAAATGATATGCGGGTAAGAACTTTCTGTATATTCAATAATCATGTGCTAGTAGCCCCCGAGACTTGAAGCAGTTGGCCCAACTGATTTAAGGGTCGTTATATCATCAGGTACTCATGGAGAAAAATAACATGCTATCCAAGGAGCTTGAAGAACGTTGGATCACGCTAACTGTTGTCACCGCCGAACTAGAAAATTTGAAGAAATCCAAGAAGGCACCGGATGGTAAGCACAATAGTTTCCGGAAAATATGATTCTGCACAAACAATGATTCTTAAATTTGCATTGGTTTGTTTACAGCTACAAGATCAGCTGATCAATTAGAGGAGATGTTGAAGGCTGCTCAGGCGGATAAACAACACGCCGAAGGGCAAGAAGCCGCTGGTCAACGTGTATTAACACGGACTTAATGAAAAGAACAAGCTACAGGTTTCCAACATCAAGCAAGCAGAAGAGCTAAAGGATGTACGAGCCCAACTGCCAGATGCCCTGAAGGAGGACATAAACCTGAAAGGCGGCTGATACGTATCCAATGTATCTACTTTTTCTCCCGCTTGTCCTCTTGTTCTGGACTCTAATTTGCATGATTTGAGTGAAACTAACCCCGGACTGACGCTGTTTTTAGCAGAACTACCATGGTGTTGCTTTTATGCAGAAATAAAAGTTCTCGGAATGGAACGAAACTTTGCGAGGATTTTTTTTGTATCAATAATAAGAATTTCTGGAGCCAAGACCCACCAAAGAGGGGCCCCTGGGTGGTCACAACCCACCAGGGCGCGCCCCCCACTCCTGGCGCGCCCAGGTGGGTTGTACCCACCTGGTGGCCCCGTAGACGACCCCCTGATAATATAATATCACATATTTCTAGAAAAAATCAGGGAGAAAGAATGATCATGATCCACGAGACGGAGCCGCTACCAAGCCATGTTCTTCCTCGGGAGGGCAGATCTGGAGTCCATTTGGAGCTCCGGAGAGGGGGATCTTCATTCTTCATCATCACAAAACCTTCTCCATCGCCAGCTCCATGATGCTCCCCACCGGGAGTGAGTAATTCCTTCGTAGGCTCGCTGGTCGGTGAGGAGTTGGATGAGATTCATCATGTAATCGAGCTAGTTTTGTTAGGGACCGATCCCTAGTATCCACTATGTTCTTAGGTAGATGTTGTTATGACTTTTCTGTGCTTAATGCTTGTCACTTTGGGCCTGGATGCCATGATTTCAGATCTGAACCGTTTATGAATTCATCATTATATCCATGTTTTAGATTTGATCTTGCAAGTTATAGTCACCTACTACGGTTATGATCCGACAACCCCGGAGTGACAACAACTTGGCCCACTCTCGGTGGTGATCGTAGTTTGAGGAGTTCATGTATTCACTATGTATTAATGCTTTGTTTCGGTTCTCTATTAAAAGGAGGCCTTAATATCCCTTAGTTTCCAATATGGACCCCACTGCCATGGGAAGGTAGGACAAAAGATGTCATGCAAGTTCTTTTAATAAAGCACGTATGACTATTTACGGAATACATGCCTACATTATATCGGTGAACTGGAGCTAGTGCCGTATCGCCCTAGGTTATAACTATCACATGATGAATATCATCCAACAAGTCACCGATCCAATGCCTATGAATTTATCCTTATTGATCTTGTTTCATTACTATTGCTATCATCACGGTTACACTTGCTACAAATTACTGCTATCACCGTTACTATTACCATTGCTGCTGTCACTATTATGAAAACTATCAAACTGCTTTGCTACTGATCACTTTGCTGCATATAATTAATCTCCATGTGTGGTTGCATTGACAACTCAGCTGCTAATACCTTCAAATATTCTTTGGCTCCCCTTGTGTCAAATCTATAAATTTGGGTTGAATACTCTACACTCGAAAACTGTTGTGATCCCCTATACTTGTGGGTTATCAAGACCTTTTTCCGGCACCGTTGCCGGGGAGCATAGGTATATTTGTTGAGACACTTGGGATTATTATCATATTATCACTATGAAGAATCTGAAGGATCCAAACACTAAGATATTTCCCTCAAAGACGAGGGGAGGTAAGGAACTGCCATCCAGTTCTGCTTTAGATTCACCTTCTGTTATGAGTAAACTTGCAACACCACCACATGCTATCAATTCTAATATGCCGCAAGTTATTTATGATGCTACTTCTACTATGAATGATGCTTACGGTGATGCTAGTACCTTGCTTGATAATGATGGTGTGCCACTTGGTGACTTTCTTGATAAACAAATTGCTAGAGTTATACAACATGATGTTGTTGAATCTGATGATGAGCTTGAAACTGAAACTCCTGAAACACCTAGTAGATCTAGCCCTCCTAGATATGAATTGCCTAAGGTACCGGAAGGTAATGTTATGAGTGAAGAAACAACTAGAGATATTCTTGCTTGCAAAGATAGAGATGATCTAGAGAAATTACTATGCAAGTATAAAGAAAAATCTCTGAATGCTAGAATGAAATGTGATCCTAAGTTTGCTACTTCACCTATCTTTATTGATGATAAGGATTATGAATTCTCTGTCGACCCAAAGTTAATTAATTTGGTTGAATCTGATCCTTTCCATGGTTATGAAACTAAAACTGCTGTGGTACATCTTACTAAGTTGAATGATATAGCCACCCTTTTTACTCATGATGAGAAAACTCGCTATTACTTTATCCTCAAATTATCTCCTTTCTCATTAAAGGGTAATGCTAAAGCTTGGCACAATACTCTTACTCTTGGTTGTGTGCATAGTCCCCAGGATATGATTTATTACTTCTCTAAAAAATATTTTCCTGCTCATATGAAACAAGCTGCCTTACAGGAAATATTTAACTTTGTGCAAACTAAAGAAGAGAGTCTCCCACAAGCTTGGGGAGGATTTTCCAACTACTTAATGCTTTACCTGATCATCCTCTTAAGAAAACTGAAATACTTGATATATTCTATAATGGACTAACCAATGCTTCTAGGGTCTTCCTAGATAGTTGTGCTGGTTCTGTTTTCAGGGAACAAACTATTGCTCAAGCTGAAGAATTATTTAATAACATATTGAACAATTATGATGACTGGACTATTCCTGAACCACCGCCTAAACCAACTCCGAAGAAGAGGGGTATATTATATCTCAGTCACGAAGATATGCAAGAGGCAAAGAAATCTATGATGGAAAAAGGTATTAAAGCTGAGGATGTTAAAAATTTACCTCCTATTGAAGAAATGCATGGGCTTAACACACCACCACTGCCTAAGCTCGTAGAGGTAAATTCTCTTATGAAGTTCAATGAAAATGACAATCCTCACAATATGCATCCTAGTCAATGCCTTTATGAGTTTGAAAACTACATTAGAAAAAAAGATCACTTCAATGCAAATGTTATGAAACAATTGAAATATAATCCTGATATGATTGCTCTCTTGGGTGACTTGTTATTTAGAATATCAATGATGTTAGAGGTGTTGGAAAACATTCTTCTATGGTTGAAACTCAACTAGAACAAGTTGCTAAATCACAAAGAGAATTGCTTGATGAAATGAATCATAATATGCATGACTTTGCTGTCAGAGTTGCAAGTAGAGGAGGTAAAATGACTCCGGAACCACTCTATCCTGAGGGACACCCAAAAAGAATAGAACAAGATTCACAAAGAAATAACACTAGTGCACCTAGTCCTTCTAAAAAGAAAAATAAAAATAAAAATGATAGGACTTTGCATACTTCTAGTGAACCTGAAATAGAAAAACCTCCTGATAATGAAAATGAAACTTCTATCTATGATGCTGAAACTCAATCTCGTAATGAACACTCACATAGTGATAATGAAAAAGATAATGATGATGCTCATGAAGAGGCTCAACCAGATAATGAAAAGGAGCCATATAATGATGTTGAGATAGAACCACCTGTTGATCTTGATAACCCACAACCTAAGAATAAAAGGTATGATAAAAGAGACTTTGTTGCTAGAAAACTTGGTAAAGAAAGAGAACCATGGGTTCAAAAACCTATGCCTTTTCCACCCAAGTCAACTAAAAAGAAACATGATGAAGAATTTGAACGCTTTGCTGAAATGCTGAGGCCAGTCTTTTTGCGTACCCGCTTGACTGATATCCTTAAAATGCCTCCTTATGCAAAGTATATGAAAGACATCATCAGAAATAAGACAAAAATACCGGAAGCTGAAATCTCCACTATGCTTGCTAATTATACTTTTAAAGATGGAGTACCTAAAAACATGGAGATCCAGGAATACCAACTAACCTTTCTCTATCAAAAAGAATTATGCGAAAACTGCTTTGTGTGATTTAGGAGCTGGTGTTAGTGTTATGCCTTTCTCTTATATAAAAGACTTGACTTGAATAAACTAACACCTACTAAAATATCTTTGCAAATGGCTGAAAAATCAACTTTGATACCTACTGGTATCTATGAGGATGTGCCCGTTGTTGTTGCTAATGTTACTATTTTGACTGACATTGTTATACTTGAGATGCACGAGGACGACGACATGTCGATTATCATTGGTAGACCCTTCTTGAATACTGCAGGGGCTGTTATTCATTGCAATAAAAGCAAGGTCACTTTTCATATCAATGGTAATGAGCATACGATGCACTTTCTGAAGAAACAATTCCAAGTGAGTGGTATTAATGTTATTGAAAAATCTCCGACAATCACTATTCGAAGTTTCCAAATACCTCTACCTACTATCAAAAACAAATATGAAATGCTTATTGTTGGGGAAATGCAAATCCCCATTGAGGTAACTTAGTGATTTACGGAAGTTCTTCGGTTTCATGCCAATCGAAAGTGGTAGTTAATAAGACTTGATCAACCTTATTAATGGATCATTTTTGAACGGTATGAAGTTGATGAATTTAGTAAGCACTACTTTCGGTCCCTACTTTTCATTCTCTGTTTTATTAGTTAAATAAAATAAAAAGGCATGTTTTGTTTGTTTTCTGAATTTCCCGTGCAATAACAAATGACCCAAAAATAGAAGTTCTTAGAATGCCCTAAAAAATTTATATGATTTTTTAGAATATTTAAGAATTTTTGGTGAAAATAACATCAGAGGGAGGTGCACCAGGTGGGCACAACGCACCTGGGCGCGCCAGCACTCCCAGGCACACCTTGGTGGGTTGTGGTCCCCACGTGGGCCCTCTCACTTGTCTCTTTAGCCCACATCATCTCTTACCTCAAGAAAAAAATCTACAATGCTCTCTCTCCCATGTTCTTGAGCTCAAACCCCTGGATTTCTATCTCTTTGCTCGAAGCTCCATTTCCGAAACTGTTTTGGTGGATTGTTGCTTGGTATGTGACTCCACCATTTCTCCAATTAGTTTTAGTTTTAGTGGTTTATACTTTGAATAATTAGCTACTCTTGGTGCTGTTGTAGACGTTCTTGCATGTTGAATTCTTAGTGTTCTAAATAGTTTGAATGCTTGCTATGGCCTCTATGTATCCCTATGAGTAGTTGCTATCAATTGTGTGAAGTTTTGTTGAGAAAATTTTGTGAACTAAAAATTTAGATTTCTGTTCATAGGAAAAATTGTACGCGGACATGAATATCTTCAGGAAGTTTGGCTCTAAGAAGAACTTCAAGGGTGTTATTGGGGAGTCTTCTGATAGTGATCTCCACCCTCGGAGGTTGGCGGAGGGACGGCCATGCGAATGGCCGCACACCCCGTTCATGCAAGAGGCTAGAATTCTCGAGGAGTTCATGCAATATATTGCCAATGCCGGCCTCACCGACTTCATCGCAGATGAATGTGACCAGCACCAAATCTTCACAAACTTCTTTGTTCAAAGATTTACTTTCCTACCTAGAAATAATCCTCCTGAAGTGAGCTTTGACTTATATGCTGAAAACCATCAGATACCACTTATTGAGTTTTGTGACATATGCATAATCCCATCTAATGGGAGCTTGGCTGAGCCTAGGCCAGCCGAGTTTGAGGAATTTTGTCGCACTTTGATAGTTGGGGATGAGAGAGGAGTGTCAGCCATCACTGTCGCTAGCTTACATTTTCCTGCCATTCGTTACTTTGCACTTTTTATTACCAAATGCTTGCTTGCTAGGGAGAAGGTGGTTGCACTTAGTTCACCGGACCTTGCTGTTTTACGTCGTCACTTGAGGGCGACAACACATATAGCTTGGGGGCTATCGTGGCTCGTCGCCTGCACCTTACTAAATCCCAGGGTAAAATACATGGTGAGATTTTCGCTACTCATTTGGCGGATCACTTCGAGGTTGAGATACGCCCTCATGATTACCCTCTAACTAAGGTTTACCTAGACCATGCAGCTATGGATCACCGTCACTTTCTTGCACATGATCGTCCTGACATTGCCATTCCTTACAACCTGGTTTATAGCATTAGAACTGGTGATCTTATTCCATTGCCTGCGCCTGCTTTGTTTGATTCTGTTGCGAGGCGGATACCGGATTATGCCTGCAGACATCATTGCCTACTGGAATGCTCATGCTGTTGCATAGGCTGCACAGGCACCTCAGTAGTGGGATCAGTGGATGCCTGCTCCTTAGGATCCCTACTACCGTCCAGGCTACTGATCGATTACCAACTTAGGCCAAAAGCCTAAGCTTGGGGGAGTCTGTGTTCTCACCGACATTATTTGCATGTTCACATATCATTCTATCTTTCGGTGTTCACACTTTTTCATTGTATCATCCATGCTTAGATTTATTTTCTTGCTTTCTTCTTGTGTGTTTGAAAAACTTTAGAAAAAACAAAAAAATTAGTTGTAGTAATTTACTTTCTCCGCATTCTTAGTAGTAGTACTAAAAAGAAAATCCAAAAAGATTTCCTTGTTCTTCTTTTGCTTGTTGGGAGCTTTCCTGTGTAAATAGTTTTCTCGTTTTTGATTTTTATTTGCTTGTTCAAGAAAACCAAAAACTCCAAAAATATTTCAGTGCGTTTCTCTGAATTTCTTATCCTCTTATTCGAGTTGTACCGAGGAGAAGACCAATATGAAAATGTTGAGTGGCTCTCATTTGAATAAATGTTGAACTAATAAAGAGCCCATCTTGCCTTGTCTTCTCATGTTGAATAAAATGTTTGCAGATTCCAGCTTAGTCCATGGCACTCTTGCACTATTATTATTTTCATATCATTCGGTCATGCAAGTGAAAGGCAATAATGACGATATTCAATGAGCTGGCCATGGCAAAGAGAAACTGGTATGAACTCGACTTGTTCGGTTTGTGTAAATATGTTTAACCTAGTATCCAGGCTTCAGCCCATTATGATTAAATATGTTTGCAATGACAATTAGAGATTATAGTTTCGCATGCCATGCATAAGTAGCTAGGAGTGGATAATGATTTATCTTGGATATCAACATAGCGTTAAAGTGATTGTGATGTAGTATGATGATATGGTGTGCTCCTCTGAATGTTCGAGTGGCTTGACTTGGGACATGTTCGTTCATGTAGTTGAATCAAAACCAACATAGCCTCTATAATATTTATGTTCATGGTGTTCATATCCTACTCATGCTAGTGTCAAATGTTACTTATGCATAATGCATGGTTATGATCGTTGTTGCTCTCTAGCTGGCTACTTCTCAATCTTAATTGCTAGACTTCGCCTGTACTAAGTGGGAACTCTACTTGTACATCAAAAACCTTGAACCCAAAGTTATTCCAGATTAGTCCACCATACCTACCTATATATGGTATTACCCTGCAGTCCCATGTAAATTTGCATGTGCCATCTCTAAAAACTTCTAAGAAATATCCTTTTCGTGTGCATCGATCGTTCATAGAACGACAAGAGGTGGTCGATATCTTCCGTGCTAAGCGGGTTATTCTCAGGTTAAGTGTTTAGTCACTCGCCATCGCACGAGAAAATGGGCAGTAATAGGGATGCCCAGTCCCAAACTGCAAACATGAAAAAGAGTTCATCTCTTAAATAATCAAACAAAAACTCCCAATGGAGTCAAAACCTTTACTTTTACCGCTTGGGAACCGCCACTAGCGTGCTTAGTATGGAAGATGTTGATAACTGATGGTCATGAAGTGAATAAGACGGGTGCATGTCTCAAAATAATCATTTATCTCTATTTTAAAAACTTGAGCTCTGGCACCTCTGCAAATCACTGCTTTCCTCTACGAAGGGACTTTCTATTTAGTTTTAGGTTGTGTCATCACCTTCTAAAAACAAGCGCCAGAAACTGAGTACACCACAACTGTCATGATTTATGCATTGTGTGTAGCTAATATTGGCTGCATCATGAATGGATCTTTTCTACCATGAATTACAATGTTTAGTCGCTGCTTGAACTTTGGAGGTGCCCTGCATTTATGTTTTGTAGTCTCAGAAAGGGCTAGCGAGATACCACTATTGTCATATTATATCATGATTGTTTTGACAATGTGCTGCCATTTGAGATATTTTATTATTGATCACTAGCTGATTATGTCATTGATAAGAATCATTATAATCTTTATGAGTTATTGTTGACATGGTTAGTTATAATGTTTGTTGAAAACATGGGTGTGTTTAAGATTATTTATGCAAACAACAGCAAAAGAGTTCGTAGAAGTTTTTCTTTCTCACTTTCAGTTTATCAACTGAATTGCTTGTGAACAAGAAAAGGTTTAAGCTTGGGGGAGTTGATACATCTCCAACATATCTACTTTTCTTCACTCTTTTCCTCTTGTTTTGGACTCTAATTTGCATGATTTGAATTAAACTACCCCAGACTGACGCTGTTTTCAGCAGAACTACCATCGCGTTGTTTTTGTGCAGAAATAAAAGTTCTCGGAATGGAACGAAACTTTGCGAGGATATTTTATATCAATAATAAGAATTTCTGGAGCCAAGACCCACCAGAGAGGGGCCCCTGGGTGGGCACAACACACCAGGGCGCCCCCTCTCCTGGCACGCCTAGGTGGGTTGTACCCACCTGGTGGCCCCGCAGGAGAACCCCCATGATACTATAAAATCACATATTTTCAGAAAAAAATAAGGGAGAAAGAATTATGGAGATCCACGAGACAGAGCCGCCGCCAAGCCATGCTCTTCCTCGGGAGGGTAGAACTGGAGTCCGTTTGGGGCTCCGGAGAGGGGGATCTTCATTCCTCATCATCACCAACCCTTCTCCATCCCCAATTCCATGATGCTCCCAACCGGTAGTGAGTAATTCCTTCGTAGGCTCGCTGGTCGGTGAGAAGTTGAATGAGATTCATCATGTAATCGAGTTAGTTTTATTAGGGCCCGATCCCTAGTATCCACTATGTTCTTAGATTGATGTTGCTATGACTTTGCTATGCTTAATTCTTGTCACTTTGGGCCCGGGTGCCATGATTTCAGATCTGAACTGTTTATGAATTCATCATTATGTCCATGTTTTAGATCTAGTCTTGCAACTTATAGTCACCTACTACGGTTATGATCCGACAACCCCAGAGTGACAACAACCGGGCCCACTCTCGGTGATGACCGTAGTTTGAGGAGTTCATGTATTCACTATGTGTTAATGCTTTATTTCGGTTCTCTATTAAAAGGAGGCCTTAATATCCCTTAGTCCCAATATGGACCTCGAAGCCATGGGAGGGTAGGACAAAAGATTTCATGCAAGTTCTTTTAATAAAGCACGTATTACTATTTACGGAATACATGCCTACATTATATCGATGAACTGGAGCTAGTGTAGTATCGCCCTAGGCTATAACTGTCACACGATGAATATCATCCAACAAGTCACCGATCCAATGCCTACGAATTTATCCTTATTGATCTTGCTGCATTACTATTGCTATCATCACTGTTACACTTGCTACAAATTATTTCTATCACTGTTACTGTTACCGTTGCTATTATCACTATTATCAAAACTATCAAACTACTTTGCTACTGGTCACTTTGCTGCAGATAATTAATCTCCAGGTGTGGTTGAATTGACAATTGAGGTGCTAATACCTTCAAATATTCTTTGGCACCCCTTGTGTCGAATCTATAAAGTTGGGTTGAATACTCTACCCTCGAAAACCGTTGCGATCCCCTATACTTGTGGGTTATGAGCGGCATATTCAGTATGTCCCTTAACCTAACTTTCATACGGTTCTCTGATGGAAAGGTCTTACGAGATTTGTTCCTGTAGGTTTGTTAACTAGGCGGCCCGAGGGAGAAGTGTTCGGATTTCAAGGCTACTTGCTGCAAGAGCTGTCCAAAGTGCACGAGCGAGCTCGGAAAGCAATGAGTGTCGGATCACCTGTTCCGGCAAACCCTTGAGGTTCGAACACTGGGGTGCGCACGAAGGTTTTCTCCCTATCGATCCACGCCCTAGCTCTCTAAGATCATGCAAAAGAACTCAATGAACTCACAACACAGAAAGACACAAGATTTATACTGGTTCGGGCCACCGTTGTGGTGTAATACCCTACTCGAGTGTGGTGGTGGTGGATTGCCTCTTGGGCTGATGAAGAATAGTTACATGCGGAAGAACAACCTCCTGAGTTTGGGGTGTTCTTGTGCTTGGTGAACTTGTGTTGGTGAGATGATCTTGGATTTGCTCAGGTCCTCTCTCCTCCACCCCTCTCTCTTTGGTGGCTAGTTCTACTTACATAGGCCCTGGTCCTCTCCCCAAATATACAGCGGGAAGGGAGCCAACAACGGCCTATTCAAAAGGGGACAACTAGTACAAGTTATCCTGACAAAATGTGGTCTTCGCCTGCCAAAGGCTCTAGTGATGACGCCGTCTTGGGCTCCATGGTGACCTCCGTCCTGCCGTCCTTCTGGTCTTGGTCTAATTGCACCAATATGGAAACCTTTGCTCGATGCCTCGGTACTCCGCACATGCGCTTGCCCCCTTGGGACCAAAGAGGAAACAAGGACACTGCACGCGCTGGCGCCCGCCTGGTCTCGATCGTCATGGCTCACGTCACGAGGACATCGCGAGGTTTGCCCTGCCTTGATCTCTCCGCCCCTCGTGAGCCTGCCTGGCGAGGCCTCTCCTGAGGAGGTCTTGCGTTGTCTGCCTCGCGAGGCTTGGCCCCTCGCGAGGGTCTTGAATGCCTTGTCGATGAAGATGGGCCGTACAAACCTGGCAGCCCAACCACGCCGTGGGCCGCAGGCAGGCAAGTTTGGGGAACCCCGTTCCCAGGACGCCGACAGTAGCCCCCGGGCCCAGGGCGCGCTCGGGCTTGGCTTTGAGGCAAAGCCAATGGGTCAAGCGCAGAGCACCGCCGGCCCCCAAAGCCTATGGCCTCGGTTGACGCGTGGCGGTTGATTGGACGTGGGCGTCTCCGCTTCCCCACGCTGCCTTTGAACCCGCCTGGCTATAAGGCCCTCGCAAGCTACACAGTTATTCTCACATTGCCCACGCCTTGCTTCCATAGTCCTTCTGCTTCCTTGAGGCTCTGCCCCTCCTCTCCAATCTGACATGCACTCCGCCTGCTTCATCTTCATGGCGCCGAAACAAGCTGACAAGGGGAAGAAGCCACTATCTCCGCCAAGTGCGCCTCTAGACACTGAGCCTGCAGTCGGCCGATCCTTGGTGCTTAACGACGAGGACATGGAGAATTTGCGTCCCATGCTCACCACCAGCTTCAAGAGTGGGGGGAGACGGTGACTTGGCCCGCGTCTCGCGCTCGCATCGCTCGAACGGTCACCAAGGTCACAATCTTCATCGATGCCCTTTGGGTGGGCCGGATTCCCCCTTTCTCTGCCTTCTTCAACGCAGTCCTTGAACACTACCAGATCCATATGCTGCATCTCAACCCCCAATCCGTGACTCTCCTTGCTGTCTTCGCCTTTCTATGCGAGGCCATGGTGGGCATCGCTCCTTCGGTGGCCCTTCTCCGCCATTTCTTCTCATTGCATCTGACCGATCCCCGGCAAAGCTCGGGGTGCGTGAGCTTCCAGGCCGTGGCTGCGACATTGGGCACGGGGATCGACTTCGGTCTTCCTCCATCTACGAGCGAATTTCAGACACGGTGGGTATTTGTCGACGCTGGTGTGCTCAGCCCCCTGCTCCACGCCCCGTCAGCGCCTGCCGTTCCCCACTCTAGCTGGGGCCATGAGAGGCTCGCGAGCCCCCGTCTCGCTCCTGTTTGGTTCCGGCTAAGGATGCTGAAGGACCGTGGCATGACCGCGCCGATGGTGGTGAGGGAGTTTATCAGGCGCCAGGTTGCTCCGCCTCAACGCCATTCTCGCCCGATGTGGACCTTGCTCAGCAGTCAGGACCACATGAGGTTTCAGGAGTTCGAGATCCCCCTTGGGCGCGACAAACGATGCTCAAGGTCCTGACAGGTGTCCCTACGCCAGACGACTTGCCTGGGAAGAACTGCCTGCTGTATCGCTACGGGAACAAGGTTGCATTCGCAGGGAGCATGCCTTCCTTTGACGAGTGGGGGTTGCGTCCAGACGGCCTGTAGTGGTCTCGCAAGAACCTTGCCAGCGTGGTTCCCCTCTTCGTCGCTGGCGCCGATCTCGCCCCGAATGTGGGTGCAGGGGGACGAGCACTGCCGAAGACTGGCGGCACGAGTGCTGATGTGCGGACACTGCGTGAGGCTCCTGAGGCGTCGTCCTCAGGATCCCGTGATTCTGGGTCACCAGTTGCTGAGGCGAGGCAGTGCGCAGCTCTCGAGGCCGAAACTCCCGAGGCCTTGGGAGGTCGTGGTGAGACGGCACCTGTCGGTGTCAAAACCGGCGGATCTCGGGTAGGGGGTCCCGAACTATGCGTCTAGGCCGGATGGTAACAGGAGGCAAGGGACACGAAGTTTTACCCAGGTTCGGGCCCTCTTGATGGAGGTAAAACCCTACGTCCTGCTTGATTAATATTGATGATATGGGTAGTACAAGAGTAGATCTACCACGAGATCAGAGAGGCTAAACCCTAGAAGCTAGCCTATGGTATGATTGTTGTTCTGTATGTCATCCTACGGACTAAAACCCTCTGGTTTATATAGACACCGGAGAGGGTTAGGGTTACACAAAGTCGGTTACAATGGTAGGAGATCTACATATCCGTATCGCCAAGCTTGCCTTCCACGCCAAGGAAAGTCCCTTCCGGAAACGGAACGAAGTATTCAATCTTGTATCTTCATAGTCCAGGAGTCTGGCTGAAGGTATAGTCCGGCCATCCGGTCACCCCCTAATCCAGGACTCCCTCAGTAGCCCCTGAACCAGGCTTCAATGACTACGAGTCCGGCGCGCAGGTTGTCATCGGCATTGCAAGGTGGGTTCCTCCTCCAAGTACTTCATAGAAGATTTTGAACACAAAGATAGTGTCCGGCTCTGCAAAATAAGTTTCCACATATTGCCATAGAGAGAGTAATATTTACACAAATCTAATCTGCTGACGTATTCCATAGTGTGACATCGCACCACGGCCAAGCCTTTATTCGAATTATTTTATTGTCCCACCTCAGCGTGTCATGCGAGGCGGTTTCCTTTGCACGTCTCGTCGAAGCAGAGATCGTGTCCCCTTATTCCGGGATTCTCATCAATACGGGTGTGGGTAACCCAACCGTGCCATTGATTACGGCGCTTGGAGATAAGCGAGTTTTACCAGGCTGGTGGGGACACGTAGTTGCGTCCACCCATATAAGGGGATAAGGATCCTCCTTTTCACCTATGCCTTCTTCCTCCTTTGCCTATCCATTTTCGCGCACTCGAGCTCCAGCGCCCAAGTCCGCACTCCCCACCTCAACCTTCTCCAGCCATGTCCGGAGCGGGAGGCAAGTGGATGGTCTCCTCCGTCACGGAGGGGCACATCAAAAAACTGAGGAAGGCCGGATACTTGTCTAACGACATCGCGTACCGGCTCCTCGAAGAGGGGCAACTCCTTCCCACCCCAAGGCCCCATGAGAGGGTAGTGTTCCTTCCCCACTTCCTCCGTGGACTGGGCTTTCCTATCCACCCATTCGTCCGGGGACTCATGTTCTACTACGGCCTGGATTTCCATGATCTGGCCCCGAACTTCATCCTCAACATCTCGGTGTTTATCGTCGTGTGCGAGGCTTTCCTCTGCATCCGCCCCCATTTCGGCCTATGGCTCAAGACTTTCAATGTCAAGCCGAAGGTGGTGCGCGGCAACCAGGCGGAGTGCGGAGGCGCCATGGTGGGCAAGATGCCCAACGTCTTATGGCTCGAGGGCTCCTTTGTGGAGACCCTGAAGGGGTGGCAATTGGGGTGGTTTTACATCACCGAGCCGCGTGATCCTGAGTGGGTCGCAGCCCCCGAGTTCCGGTCCGGACCCCCAATGCGGCTCACATCCTGGAAAGAGACGGGCCTGTCGTGGGGCAGCAAAGGAGAGGTGACTAGACTACAAACATGCATCCAAACCCTGGTGGACAAGCAGCTCAAGCTTGTCAACGTAGTCCAGGTTATGCTCATCCGCCGGATCCTCCCGTGTCAACAACGGGCCTTCAATCTGTGGGAGTTCAACCCGGCGCAGCACCGAACTCTGAGCAGGCTCTTCGACACGATGTATGAAGATGCCTGGAAGGTGCTTTTCAAGGGCGCCGAGGCTCCCGCATCCGCTACCGAGGATCGCGGATTCAGCGCGCAGCGTCGCGTTAGCGCGGTAAGTTGTTTGTACCTTTTACAGGGTACTAGTTTTTCATAGTTTAACTCTATGCGGGATCTAAGCTCCCTTACCTTTGACAGGATTGGCAGGCGAAGTCTGGATAGATCGACTGTCCGGCTCCTTTGCCCGAAGACCCAGCCGATGCCCGCTTGGCGAAGCTGCTGGTTCCGGCACCCTATGTGGTGCCAGAGAAGAAGGCCATGAGGAAGGCCACGGGGACTCAAAAAAGTGCCCGGCGCCAGGAGGTGTCGGGTTCATCATCCGACGGCTCCAAGGCGCATTCCTCCCGTGAAGTCGAGGAGGAGGAAGAAGAGACCTCGCCCCCTCCAGCGGGGGAAGAGAAGAAAAGGAAGGCCGCCCTCTTTGGGGAGGCCGATGGGTCCAAGAAGGGGAAAACCCTTCCTCCGGACTACTCCACCGACGCCGACGACGGCGGAGAGGAGTGGCCGCTCAGGGGCAAGCCCCTAGCGAAATTGTAAGTATCCGGATACCAGAGTAATTCATAGTATTCCTTTACTGCACAGCTTTCCCTTATGTCGAATATGATTATGCAGCCCACCCAGAGACCGGCTCGACCCGTCGTCGAGCGGTTCATTGGACTCGTCGGATGTGAATTCGCTTCTGACGACTACCTCCCCCTGCCCTATGGACGACGCCGAAGTGTTGTCCCAACAGGTTCCAAGCCAGGAGGAGGTGGTCCTGGAGGCGCCGCAAGGCGACCTCCCGGACTCCAGGAGTAAAGGGGATAAAACCCCCCAGGGCTCCAAGCCCGGCCCTAGGCCGAACACCGCTCCGGAACCTTCAAAGGTTCCAGAGTCCGGCGGGCGACCTCCTTCCAAGAGGAGCAAGCCCACCGTGCCGGTGACCCCCATCCAACCGGAGGCGTCGGACAATCTGTTGGAGGTGCTCAAAGGCGCCTCCATCGACGAGGAGCACCGCACCATTATGAGTGCGGTGGTCCAGAAGGTTCAGTCCGCCAAGAGCGGACTGACTGAAGCATGTGCTAGCCTTTTAACAGGCTTTGAGGTAAGTAAAGAATGTGTAAATAATATTACCGCATAGACAGTAGCCCCTGATGCTCTGTTTGGCGTTCGGGAAGAAAAGCCGAATAGAGGATCAAATAAAATTCGCAGGAGTCTAACAAAAAGGAGTCAATATGCGTATGCAGGCTTCTCTGCTGGCGTCCGCCGTACTGACTGCAGAAGTGGACACGCTAAAGCAGAACCTCGAGCAGTCCGAGCAAGAGCTCGGGCGTGCCAAGAAGCAGCTCGAGGACAAGGAAGGTAAGAAATACCTTGTTTAAATATATATATATATATATATAAGTGCAATTGCAAAAACTGACAGGATTATCGTGGCTATTGTAGGGGCCACGTCTGAGGTGGCAACCTTTAAGCAAGCGTTGTTCGAGGCCGAGAAGATGGTGGCTGCGGAGCGCACCGAGCGGGAGAAGTATGAGGCCCAGGTTGGCAAGGTGCGGCAAGAGCTCCAGGCTCTCATGAAAAAACATGAGAGTTTGGAGCTTGACTCAAAGACGCGAGCGTCCGAGCTCGTGGTGGCTATTGAAAATGCCAAGTCTGCCAAGGCTGAATCCCAGAGGACCCTCCAGGAGTTGGATGCGGTGAAAAAGATAGCGGCGGGTAAGACATTCTTTATGCAAAGCAAACACATAAATGTGAGTTACTTGTTACTTACCCGAATCCGGAGCTCTCCAGGAGCATTCACAGATCTTCCCCATAGCGTGTCCGATGCCGCCGCATTCTATCGAGCCGAGGAGGGCAGCTCAACAGAGAAGGTGTTCTGGTCTCAGTATGCTGAGGCCGGACACCCCGTGCCCCTGAGCGACCAGATGAAGCAACTGGTCGAGCTCCACAAGGCGGCCGAACAGGCCATGAAGGGCCTCATAGTTTGGCTGTGGCCTGGAGAGGCTCTACCTGGGAGCTATTTCGGGCTGGTGCGGCGGCTGGTGGGGGCATGTCCAAGGCTCGAAGTCATCAAGCACTCCGTCTGCATTGAAGGTGCCCGTAGGGCCCTTGCCCGTGCTAAGGTGCACTGGGGCAAGCTGGATGCTGAGAAGCTTGTGAAGGACGGGCCACCGCCGGGGAAAGAGCATCGCAAGCCCGAGAATTATTATAAGGATGTTCTGAAGGGTGCCCGCTTTATGGCGGATGAATGTTCCAGGGATGTAATTTTTGAGTAAAACTCGCTCGTTTTGTCCTATGCGCTGAAAACTTGTTCATATGCGCTAAGAAATGCTGTTGGAATTTAAAATATTACCTTCTGTGCGGCTGTTTATCAATTCTGAGAGATGGCGAGTCGTCGGTTCTGCGCCCGTGCCGCTAGTGCTGGGGTGTTCAGGGATAAACCTGAGCGCTCTTTTTCTCATGTTTGGGTCCTTCAAGGGAGGCGCTCAGCACAACGAACAAGGCAATCGGACTATAATGCGTGAACACTCTCACTTAGCCATAGAATTCTATAATTTTAAATTTCGGCGAAGCCCCTGGTATTCGGAAGACCGAGTTTGGGGCGCTATCCACGCCTTGGCCGGATAGAGCCGACTCCTCGCTCGAAGCGGCATAAGTCTTTAGGGACTCGAAAAACCTCTCGAACAGCGACCAGCTCTCGCTTCATCATGACAACCAGTTTTAGCTTTCTCTACTGAGGTGCTCGACCCAGCTCAACTGGGGCACATTTGCAGTAGTTCTCCTAGTGCTACCTTAGCCGATATAGCGGAACGTAAGGCACCAAAACATAGGAGCCGGGCAAACCCAACTATTGACCCAAGACATGATTCGGAGCTGATGCATATAATGCTATAAGTTCGGGGTGTCGCACTTGTTAAAGTGTTCGGACTTCTCACACCATATTGAGGGGTACTATAGCCCCTGGCGTATTTTGGCCATACCAAAGTGTACGGGTGCAACATGTCATTAAGGAACATATATTTGTAAAAAAAAAGAGTAATGCAAAAATAGACAAAAGCTACGCATTGTGTATTAAAAGGGTTGCGATCAAAGCAGAACGATACAAATAATGCGATAAGCAAAAGGTTGGACTATTTAACATGTCCGTTCTAGGGGAAGGCTGCGGAATGGTATGCGAAACAGGTATACTGCTCGTGATAGAGACCACCTGGGAGTTCCGTAATACGGCATGGCTTGTCTGCTTCCCTGGTTCTTGCATCGTTTGTGCGGCAATTGAATTGCCGAACAGGCCTTCCGAAGAATGGAGTCCTGAAAGTAAGAGAAAATTAAGAAATCGGCAGCCCCTGGTGCGGTTTAAGCCGTGTTTCGGGCGTGCCATGATGGTGCCCCTCCCCCTGTACACATGGTGTTTCTAGAGCGTAGTTATGTACGCGAAGCACTGGTGTCGCATTTTTGCGAGGGCTGGGTTTGGGGCCGCATTGCTATGCCTGCTCGGAACATGCTAGGCGGTCTTGTTGTGGGTTACTCCGGGCGCGCTTGACGGTGTCCAGACGTTTAATGGTCGGACTGGAGAACTGCCTGGAAAGGCTGCTTTGTACTTCCGCTGCAAGGGCCGCTGTGTGCTCCTCCATTCAGAGGGAGCATTCGGTGTTTCCATTGACCGTAATTACTCCTCGAGGGCCTGGCATCTTGAGCTTAAGGTATGCGTAGTGCGGTACCGCATTGAACTTGGCGAATGCAGTTCGCCCGAGCAGTGCGTGATAGCCACTGTGGAATGGGACTATGTCGAAGATTAACTCCTCGCTTTGGAAATTATCCGGAGATTCGAAGACTGCTTCAAGTGTGACTGAGCCTGTACAGTTGGCCACTACACCTGGTATTACACCTTTAAAGGTCGTTTTGGTGGGCTTGATCCTCGAGGGATCCATGCCCATTTTCCGCACTGTATCCTGGTAAAGCAGGTTCAGGCTGCTGCTGCCGTCCATAAGGACTCTAGTGAGATGAAATCCGTCAATAATTGGGTCTTGAACCAATGCGGCGAATCCGCCATGACGGGTGCTAGTGGGATGGTCCCTTCGATCAAAGGTGATCGGGCAGGAGGACCATGGGTTGAACTTTGGGGCGACTGGCTCTACCACGTATACGCCCCTTAACGCGCGCTTCCACTCCCTCTTGGGGATGTGGGTTGCGTATATCATGTTCACCGTCCGCACTTGTGGGGGAAAACCCTTCTGTCCACTGTTGTTCGGCGGCCGGGGCTCTTCGTCGTTATCGCTATGTATCCCCTTGTCTTTATTTTCGGCATTTAACTTGCTGCCTGCTTGAACACCCAACAATCCCTGTTGGTGTGATTGGTCGGCTTTTTGGGGGTGCCATGTATCTGGCACAAGCGGTCGAGTATTCGGTCCAAACTAGACGGGCCCCTAGGATTTCTTTTAGATGGATTTTTCCGCTGACCGGATTTATAGCCTATGAATCCGGCATTAACTGCCGTATCCTCAGCATTGTCGCCGTTAATGCAGCGCTTCTGCTTGTTGCGACGCAACCTGCCACTACTGTCCCTGGTATCCGAATGACCATGGTTCTTGGTCATATCCGAATTACCTTGGTTCATGGTCCTTGGCACCAAAGAAGAAACAAGGACACTGCGCATGCTGGCGCCCGCCTGGTCTCGGTCGTCATGGCTCACGTCACGACGACCTCGCGAGGTTTGCCCTGCCTTGATCTCTCCGCCCCTCGTGAGCCTGCCTGGCGAGGCCGCTCCTGAGGAGGTCTTGCATCGTCCGCCTCGCGAGTCTTGGCACCTCACGAGGGTCCTGAATGCCTTGTCGATGAAGACGGTCCGTACAGACCTGCCAGCCCAGCCACGTTGTGGGCCGCAGGCAGGCAAGTCTGGGGACCCCCATTCCTAGGACGCCGACAATGAGGAACATTGCTAAGGATTTATGGCCCTTCGATTCTCCTCCAGGAATGATGGAGGAGCTTGCAAATTTATTCAAGGGAGCTCATCTTTGCTTTGAGCTATGGAAGGCTTCATCATGTCGAGAAGGTGCATGAGAAGCCTGGGCCATGGTGAAAACGCAGTATACCAGACTTGATCTAAATCATATGGCCCAGGTTGGACCTCGGGGACTAGACGGACAAGAAATTCCGGTTAACTTGGTGTACAACCAAGTAAACACAGCCGCCAAACTTTCACAACAGGACTGTAAACTAGACAGCCTGATAGATGGTATAGATAAAGAGTAGGTATTTGATTCCATGCAACACTATACTTTATCACCAAACTTATCTCCGTCCAAACTGGAAAAGATTGTCATGGTAAACCTTCCACTTCTACCTCCAAAACCCAAGGGTTGGAGTATTTCCAAATACTATACCTGTGGGAAACACCAAGTATGTTCAGAAACCAGGCAATCCGGTCACAATGCTTGAATAGACAAACTGTATTCGGGGGGTTATGTTATATTACTTTTTAATATAAGAAACATCTTCCAGAGAGAATAGTTCCGTTAAGGGTTCCTCTCCCTGGGTCAGCATGCACTATCTACGCATGCCTATGCCGTGATGCGGAAGTATCACATGATTTTTTGTATTTTGAGAGTTTATATTGCAACGAAGGCAGTTCGTCGTTTGTCCGCCGACCAATTATTCCCTTAAGAACGCTAGCTTTCGGCTTCACCCGTCTAAGGTACATGTCCGGATGACCCGGTTGTAAAAATCGCAGAGGTGCTCCCTTTATGCCCCGAACAAGCGGGAGCGTAGGGCATAAGCACATGAGCCAGGCAACCTAGCTTGGCAAAAACTTAAGTCATAGAGGTGCATATAATGGTGAAGACAGGACGTATATGAGCAAACAACACACATATATAGTGATCTTTATGCTCACAATAATAATAAGCTTCTATTGAGTGAAGCCCCCAGGTATGGTGGGGTGTGTATATTTAAGGATGTATACCCCTCAAGTGTGCGGCTTACCCCGAACACACGCTAGAAATCGTAAAAAAATGAAAAAAGGAAAAAATGAAAAGGAGAAGAAGGGGACGCACAAAGGTGTATGTCCGGACTTAGGCGTAGAATCTTCGGAGCCGAGCAGCGTTCCATGGGTTTGGCTCTAAGCGATTAATCGATGCATTGCGAAGGCGATTGGCTCCTCAAGTGAGAACTTCATCTATAATGAAGGGACACTCCCATTTGGGCTTGAGCTTGTCCTTTTTCTTCTCTGGTAGGCATAGAACGACTTCGCCGACGATATGTGTCTTCGCCTGCACTTCTCTGCTTTGGTATCTTTGAGCCTGTTGTTGGTAGAATGTGGAACGGGCTTTTTTGACATCGCGCTCCTCCTCCAGGCCATCTAAGTCGTCCTGCCGATCGAGCTCGGCCTCTCTCTCCTCATACATGCGCACTCGAGGTGAGTCATGAATAACGTCGCAGGGCAAGACAACCTCTGCGCCGTACACCATGTAGAACGGTGTGCATCTGGTCGTGCGGTTGGGCGTGGTTGGTAGCCCCCAGAGTACGGAGTTGAGCTCCTCGACGCAGTGTTTATCCGATTCCTTTAGGGATCGCACTAGTCTGGGTTTGATGCCACTCATTATCAAGCCATATTGGCCCATTCAATCTGACCATTTGTTTGAGGGTGATATACGGAGGCGTAATCGAGTTTGATAACTAGATTAGCACACCAATTTTCACCTCATAGGCTGTGAAATTAGAGCCGTTGTCAGTAATAATGCTATGTGGGACACCATAATGGTGTACGACGCCAGAGGTAAAATATATCACCAGTCTGGCTTCAGCCATTTTTACTGGTTTGGCTTCTATCCACTTAGTGAATTTATCCACCATAACCAGTAAATATTTCTTCTTATGGCTTCCCCCTTTAAGGGGTCCGACCATGTCTAGCTCCCAGCCCATGAAAGGACAGGTAATGGGGATTGTTCTTACGGCTGTGGGCGGCATATGGCTTTGATTGGCAAACAGCTGGCACCCGACACAGCGCTGTACAAGGGCATGTGCATATGCTCGGGCCGTGGGCCAGAAGAAACATGTATGGAAGGCCTTGCTTATGAGGGCCCGAGCTGCGGCGTGATGGCCGCTGAGGCCAGGATGTATTTCGGCCAAGAGTTGTCGCCCCTCCTTTTCGGTGATACATGTTTGAAGGACTCCAGTAGTGCTCTTCTTGTAGAGCTCACCTTCATGAACTTTGTAGGCTTTCGAGCGTCGAATGATACAACAAGCCTCATTCTAGTCATTAGGGAGCTCCCGCCTATTAAGGTAAGCCAGGAAAGGTTCGGTCCATGGAGCGCTTACCGCCATGATTACATGGGCGGAAGGCATTGGTTCTGTGACCGAGCCCCCGATGATATCCAAATCGTGTGCGGCATCCGGGGTGTGATCGGCACCGGACGGGTATTACCGCTCTTGTCCTGCCATACCACAGATGGCTTAAAGAGCCTTTCCACGCAGGTGTTAGGCGGGACGGGTTGCGTTTAGTGCCAATTTGAGCAAGGATGTCCATTGCTTGATTACTGTGTTGGGCCACATGATGAAACTTGAGCCCCTCAAGCCGAGCTGATATTTTGAGTACGGCGTTGCAGTAAGCCGCCATCTATGGATCTTTTGCATCGAATTCTCTGTTTATTTGGGATATTGCAAGGTTCTAATCCCCGTGCACCTCGAGGCGTTGTATGCCCATAGAAACAGCCATCCGAAGACCATGCAGTAATGCCTCATATTCGGCTATGTTATTGGAGTCCGTATACATGATTTGTAATACGTAACGGACTGTGTCCTCTATTTGGGATGTTAGGATGACACCATCCCCCAATCCGGCTAACATTTTAGAACCGTCGAAGTACATCACCCAATTGGAGTATGTGATGTACTCTTTAGGGAGTTCGACATCTGTCCATTCAGCGACAAAGTTGGCCAACACCTGAGATTTAATAGCTCGGCGTGGCTTGTATGTTATTTCAAATTGTAAGAGCTCGATAGCCCATTTGGCAATGTGGCCTGTGGCGTCATAAGTTTTATGATGTCATTGAGTGGTACCTTGGAGGCCACCATGATCGAGCACTCTTGAAAGTAGTGTCGTAGCTTCCGCGATGCCATGAAGACCGCATATGCTATCTTTTGATAGTGCGGGTATCAGGATTTGCATGGTGTGAGGACCACTGATACATAGTATACTGGTCTTTGGGGCGGGAATTTGTGTCCCTCTTCCTCTTGTTCGACGACGAGCACAGCGCTCACCACCTGGTGAGTTGCAGATATGTACAGTAGCATAGGTTCGACGATGTTTGGTGCGGCAAGGATTGGGTTGTTTACTAACAAAGTTTTTATTTCTTACAGCCTGCCTGTTGCCGCGTCCGTCCACTCAAAGTGGTTGGTACGTCGGAGAAGGCGATAGAGCGGCAGTGCCTTCTCTCCCAGTCTGGAGATAAAGCGGCTCAAGGCTGCCACACACCCAACTAGTTTTTGGACGTGCTTTATGTCTGTTGGTATTGCCAATTATGACAGGACTCGGATTTTGGTAGGATTTGCTTCGATTCCTCTATTGGAAACAATGAATCCGAGCAGCTTTCCGGCCGGTACACCGAAAACACATTTTTCCAGATTGAGCTGTATGTCAAATGTTCGGAGGTTGTCGAATGTAAGGCGTAAGTCATCCACTGATGATTCCACATGTTTGGTTTTGATGACTACATTGTCCACATATGCCTCCACCGTCTTGCCAATTTGCTTTTCCAGGCATGTTTGAATCATGCGTTGGTAAGTGGCGATGGCATTTTTGAGTCTGAAAGGCATAGTATTGAAGCAGAAAGGCCCATACGGAGTAATGAATGCCGTTGCGGCCTGATCGGATTCCCTCATGTTGATTTGATGCTATCCGGAGTATAAGTCGAGGAAGCACAGTGAATCGTGTCCTGCAGTCGCGTCAATGATTTGGTCGGTGCGGGGTAATGGGAAGGGGTCCTTAGGGCAGGCCTTGTTGAGGTCTTTGAAATTGACACAAAGGCGCCAGGATTTGTCCTTCTTTGGTACCGTGACTAGGTTTGCTAGCCAGTCTAGGTGTTTGATCTCTCTGATGAACCCGGCCTCAAGAAGTTTGGCTAGCTGCTCTCCCATAGCTTGTCGCTTGGGTTCAGAAAATCGTTGCAGAGTCTTCTTGACTGGCTTGAACCCCTTTATTATGTTGAGGCTGTCTTCTACCAGTCGTTGTGGGATTCCCGGCATATCCGTAGGATGCCAGGCAAAGATGTCCCAATTCTCGCATAGGAATGCTCTTAGAGCGGCGTCGACCGCTAGATCCAGCTGTGCTCCAATGGCTGCTGTTTTATTAGGATCCGTTGGGTGAACTTGAAATTTGACTATTTTGTCTGCTAGCTTGAAAGAAGTGGACTTAGGCATGTTATCGAGGATTACATCGTCTCTGTCCACTGTGGAACGCAGAGCAGTGAGCTCCTTGGCAGCAAGGGCCTTGGATAATGCCTCGAGGGCCAGGGACGCGGTTTTGTTTTTGACATGAAGTGCTATGTCCGGATCACTGGTGATAGTGATAACTCCGTTAGGCCCAGGTATTTTGAGTGTCATGTACCCGTAATGGGGTATGGATTGATAGCGTGCGGATGCGTCTCTCCCCAACAGCGCGTGATATCCGTTGTTGAAAGGTGCCACGTGGAAAATTAACTCTTCGGACGTGTAGTTCTCTGGCGTGCCGAATACCACATCGAGTTTAATTTTCCCCTAACATCATGCTTCTCGATTGGGGATAATGCCTCTGAAGGTTGTACTGCTCTGCTCGATGCGGCTCTTGTCCATTTGCATTTTCTCAAGCGTGTCCTCATAGATGAGGTTCAGCCCACTGCCACCGTCCATGAGCAGTTTAGTGAGCCGAAAACCATCCACAATGGGGTTTAGGACCAAAGCGGCTGGTGCTTGGACTGATCGGGCTCTTTGTTCGTCCTTGGCGTTAAAAGTTATCGTTGTATGATACGTCTCCGTCGTATCTACTTTTCCAAACACTTTTGCCCTTGTTTTGGACTCTAACTTGCATGATTTGAATGGAACTAACCCGTACTGACGTTGTTTTCAGTAGAATTGCCATGGTGTTATTTTTGTGAAGAAATAAAAGCTCTCGGAATGACCTGAAAAATCAATGGAGATCCACGTCAGGGGGGGCTCCACCTGTCCACGAAGGTGGGGGTGCGTCCTACCCCCTGGGCGCGCCCCCTGCCTCGTGGGACCCATAAAGCTCCACCGACCTCAACCCTGACTCCATATATTCACTTTCGGGGAGAAAAAAACCAGGGAGAAGGATTCATCGCGTTTTACAATACCGAGCCACCACCAAGCCCTAACCTCTCTTGGGAGGGCTGATCTAGAGTCCGTTTGGGGCTCCGGAGAGGGGAATCCGTTGCCATCGTCATCATCAACCATCCTCCATCACCAATTTCATGACGCTCACCGCCGTGCGTGAGTAATTCCAGTGTAGGCTTGCTGGACGGTGATGGGTTGGATGAGATTTATCATGTAATCGAGTTAGTTTTGTTAGGTTTTGATCCCTAGTATCAACTATGTTTTGAGATTGATGTTGCTATGACTTTGCTATGCTTAATGCTTGTCACTAGGGCCCGAGTGCCATGATTTCAGATCTGAACCTATTATGTTTTCATCAATATATGAGAGTTCTTGATCCTATCTTGCAAGTCTATAGTCACCTACTATGTGTTATGATCCGGCAACCCCGAAGTGACAATAATCGGGACCACTCCTGGTGATGACCATATGTGTTAATGCTTTGCTCTAGTACTCTATTAAAAGGAGGCCATAATATCCCTTAGTTTCTAATAGGACCCACTGCCACGGGAGGGTAGGACAAAAGATGTCATACAACTTCTTTTCCATAAGCACGTAAGACTATATTCGGAATACATGCGTACATTACATTGATGAACTGGAGCTAGTTCTGTGTCAACCTAGGTTATGACTGTTACATGATGAACCGCATCCGGCATAATTCTCTATCACCGATCCACTGCCTACGAGCTTCCATATATTGTTCTTTGCTTATTTACTTTTCTGTTGCTATTGTTATCATCACTATAAAACACCAAACAAATTACTTTTGCTTCCTTTACCTTTTACTACCGTTACCACTACTATCATATTACTTTACTACTAAACACATTGCCGCAGTTATTAAGTTTACAGGTGTGGTTGAATTGACAACTCAGCTGCTAATACTTGAGAATATTCTTTGGCTCCCCTTGTGTCGAATCAATAAATTTGGGTTGAATACTCTACCCTCGAAAACTGTTGTGATCCCCTATACTTGTGGGTTATCACCGATTCGTCCCAAGGATTTACTGCGGTTATTCGGTTGATTTCAGCGAGGTTGTGGAGTGCCCTTTTTCGCCGATTATTTGAAGAAAAGGTCTCGAAAAACGTAAAGATGTTGAGATCGTCATCCTCTGGAGAGTATTTCTCTGAGGTTGTATTGGTGAGGATATATAGCCTCACCGCTCTTAGCCACTTGCCGGAGTACCCAACATGCCCGAAGGCTGTGTGTTGGTTCAGAATTAGGCGCTGTGTGTATGTGACAGGGCTTGTCGAGCCATTCATCAAGGACAGTTATGTGTCCCGTTATGGGCTTAGTTTTCTTGTCCGCGGGATGATGATCGTGTTCCCCACGAGGGTGCATCCTTTTTGCCAATCCGGTGGGTGGCATAAAGGCGGGTGGTTCCCACGGGCTATCTGGGCTTTCCAGGCACTTTCCATTGTGCAATATTTCTGTACTATGTGTTCCAATTCTGCAAATTGCAGTATGCGGTGTCGGTTGAGGGTATTGAGGATCCCCTCGTCCGTATAGTTGCGGCAGAATACTGAAACCGCATCGTCATCGCAACAATCTTTGATCTTGTTTTTAACAAGGAGGAATCGGCCCAAAAGTGATGGACTGTTTCCTGCGGTTGCTGTCGTACGTACATTAGATAACATATGTCCGATGGACCAGAATTGCTTGGAGAGTATTGCTTGTAGTGGGTGGGTGGGGTTAAATCCGAACCCTGACCCACTTTGGAATCCGGAGATTGAAGAATTTCTGGGGTTACTAGCCTTGGATCTGGAGTTTCCTCGGAGCTTTCAGGCTCGACACCTGGTTCTATGTTCGGAGGACAGGAGGTCTCTTCCCGAAGATGGGTATCCGGCTCGCAAGGCTCGGAAATCTGAACATAGATTGTTCTCAACATAGGAGGAGAGGTACCTTCGGCTTGTTCCTCCACAACTGCCATCAGATGGGTGATTGGTGGGGACCTGATTTCCCTATGATCGAGTTTAAGACCAATTTGATCATACTCTGTTGCGACCCCCAGGGCGGCGATGCGATCTAGCAGTTCATTCAAGAATGATATATCTGCCAGATCCATCTTATCAGAGTGTTCGAGGCCGATGCGGAGATGATTTTTGGTGATTTTGGGGACCGCCTTTGGCTTAACGGCCGAGCGGGCACCCATGGCAAAACTGCTGAGCTGGAGGATCTGCCCCGGAACTAGGACCCTTCCAGAGGTGATTGTGTCATTGATGACAATGCGAGCCATCGATCCTTCTATTAACGACACAGAGGAACTCTCAATGAAAGCACCAATGTCGGTGTCAAAACCGGCTGATCTTGGGTAGGGGGTCCCGAACTATGCGTCTAAGGATCGAAGGTAACAAGAGACGGGGGGACGCGATGATTACCAGGTTCAGGCCCTCTTAATGGATGTAATACCCTTGTTCCTGCTTGATTGACTTTGATGAGTATAGGGGTTACAAGAGTCGATCTACCTTGAGATTGTAATGGCTATACCCTAAATGTCTAGCCTGTATGATTTTGTGATTGCCTCTACGGACTAAACCCTCCGGTTTATATGGACACTTGAGGGGGCTAGGGTTGTACAGAGTTGGTTTACAAAGATAGGAAACTACACATCTGATTGCCAAACTAGTCATCTACGCAAAGGAGAGTCCCATCCAGACACGGGGGAAGGCCTTCTATCTCTTATATTTATGGCACATCCGTCCGGCCCATGTCCCATAGACCGACCATCCGAGGACCCCTTAATCCAGGACTCCCTCACCCCCACCCCTGGAAATCAACTGACCCAAAAGTCGATTCAGTCGACTGAAGTGTAGCTAAATCGGAGCAGAGTAGCAGCACAAGCGAGGGGCAGAGCAGCAGCAGCATGAGCGAGCGAGAGCCGGAGTAACAGCACCAGCGTGAGTGAGCGAGAGAGAGCCAGAGCAGCTGTAGCTACGCTAGCGAGTGAGCAAGAGCCAGAGCAGTAGCAGCGCGAGCAAGCGAGCGAGAGCCGGAGCGGCAGCAGTAGATCCGACTGGTATGGATGCCGCCGCCAAAGGGTCCTTGCACCGGGGAGAGCCGCCGTGGAGATGTCACCCACGGCGCCGGCTTTGAGGTAGCCGCTCCACGGGGGTGTGGGATGGAGCACCGTTGGCGCTAGGAGGTCGAGTTAAGGAGAAGGTCCGATGCGATGAGCGTACAACCTCTATGGTGCCGCTGAGTAGGCCTCGGCGTCGTTAAGTAGAAGGTGAGGATGCTGCGCTTCCGGTGGAGCTGGTTAAGCTGGCGCTATGGGGATGGAGCATCTGCGATAGATGAGGCGATTATTGGAGCAGCTCATTGGAGGTGGAGGACGGGGCGGCCGAACCGGCGGGATGACGAGATTGATGACGGATCCTCATCCGTGGAGGTGGATGAGGGACGTCGAGCTGTTGCGATGGACGATGTCGTCGGGGAAGAGGCTCCGGCTGGGCAGCGGTGAGGTGGCAGATGAAGGAGGGTGGGGTTTTGTGCATGGAGCAGATAGGTTGTGGCGGCCTAGGATTTCGAATGGCGAAAAGGAGGTGATAGGAGGGGGGAACCATGACATAGGGACGCACTTGTACAAAATGTATGGTGTGTTACAAAATACCCTCGCCAATTTGAACTAGCGGCCCTTTCGGCTCAGGGTTAGAAGGGGATGTCGCATGTCGGGATTTGGCAGCTTGAAGGAGTTTTCGCGCGCGTTGTAATTTCGGGATAGCAAGGCGCGGTTGTGAAGGCGCCAATTTTTGGAGCACGATATCTGAATTTTCGGGATATAACAAGGCGCGGGTTGAATTTTAGGGACAAGCCTAACGTGTAGTGTACTATACTTGTACGTACCAAATCAATTCACTCTTCCCTCAATGAAAAAAAACAAAAAAGAAAACTATTCACACCACAGAAAGAGAGAGTCTTGTTCCGTTTTACTATAAAAATGCTATTCAAAGCTACGAATCCATGTTATGTCCAATTAAATTTTTTTGCTAGCTGTATAATGCATGTAACCTACTCATACCAACATTTTAGTGCATTCCAAATGTCTATACTACCACTGCAATTCGAACTAAATTTGAAATCGTTCCTCTATTTCAATAAGAATCTACAATCATGATTGTTGCCAACTTCAACCATCATTCGTGTATTACCTTAACAACACACCACATGATTACTATAGAGATAGATCTAAACTATGTGTACTATATGAACTCGAATTCAATTTTTTGAAAACACTTCATGTTGATTCCAAATAATAGTATATTTGATGTACTAACTATATATTCATAATCTAAACCATGTTCCATACGTAGGCCGTGTTTATCACACAAAGTATAGTGCCCCGCCCCCTACATTTTGAGAAGTATTTAGCCCTGAGCTGCAAAAGACACACATTAGCCCAAATTATAATCAATGTGCTACATTATGATATCTTCTTCAAGTATCTGTATCCACTTTTTCATAATGAATTATGATCTCTGTTCATCTTTTACACCTTCACAATCCTCTTTTCTTTGTAGCTAGCTAGCGCTAACTTCCCATCGTGCATGCACACGCCCGCCCCCCTCTCACCCTCCCTCAGCGTCCCCTCCATCATGCACATTCGTTTTTTCTCTTTAGGTCATTCACCCATGGCATGTGTAGGCCCCCCGACTCTTTCTTTCCGGCAAACACCGGTCGATATACCTCTCTAGCCAAGTGTGCCTACCACAAACACATACTTCCCCTCTTATCTTCTCACCGTCCATGCCCTTCTATGTCCAATACGGTTCCATGCAGGTGCACACTCCCGCCCCTCTTTTCATCGAGCTCATACTCGCACACTCCTCCCCCATTGACATGGTAGGCCTCTCACACCACCTCCCAGCCACACCCCTCTCCCCTGTCTGTCTCTCCCGACCTTATTTGCTTCTAAAACATTCATGCATGTATATGTACCGATTGACGGAGTCCTGGACTAAGGGGTCCTCGGGCGTCCGACCTGTTATCTATGGGCCGGACTAATGGGCTATGAAGACATGAAGACCGAATGCCGCACTGTGTCCAGATTGGACTCTACTTGGCATGGAAGGCAAGCTTGGCGACCGAAGATTCCTTCTTATGTAACCGACTCATTGTTAACCCTAGATCCCCTCGGTGTCTATATAAACCATAGGGGGTAGTCTGGAAAGGACATTGCATATACTCATTACCATATTCATAGGCTAGACTTCTAGGGTTTAGCCATTACGATCTCGTGGTAGATAAACTCTTGTAATACTCATATTCATCAAGATCAATCAATCAAGAAGTAGGGTATTACCTCCATAGAGAGGGCCCGAACCTGGGTAAACATTGTGTCCCCTGTCTCCTGTTACCATCAATCCTAGACACACAGTTCGGGACCCCCTACCCGAGATCCGCCAGTTTTGACAACGACATTGGTGCTTTAATTGAGAGTTCCATTGTGACGTCGATGAAAGGCTAGATGCATCTCCTTGTCGTTAGAGGCAACATCACCGCAGGGGTAGTTTTGGCCCTACGCCAAACCCTCCGGCTGGGCGACGTTACTATGATCGCCCGTTCAGCTGCAGAGCCGACGATGACCTCTCGGGCCATCAGAAATCCCCTTCACATAAACTCTGAGCACTCCAAGCAGATGGATCCGGTCAAGCTTTCGTCCTTAAACGAGCTCCTAGATAGCATCGCCGCTTTGGGAGTCGTCATAGATTATGATCAGATCAGGCCTAAAACCATTCAGGGAGAAATCGAAGCTCCACTTGGCACCCACCAGATCGCGGCAGTCCTGGAGCAGGACGGCGAGTCTTCTTCTATATCGAAGACGGACTATGTTCGGGTCACCGTTCGTAAAGAGCCGGATACTCACCCGCAAAAAAACACAACCAGCCCTCCGAACATAGCATCGGATGGTGGCTCCAAACAATCAGAAGATGTTCCGGAACCCGGACTGTCCAGTCCGCAGGTCGTCGAACCCCGGAAAAACATGTTAGGTCGGGGCTCGGATTTAATTCCACCCACCCACCCAGACATAGAGGCTCTTATGAGCATAAAATAGCAATCTCAGGAGAAGGTCCACCACTTTTGGGCCAGATTCCTCCTTGTCAAGAACAAGGTAAAAGATTGTCGTGACGAGGACGCAATATCAGCGTTCTGCAAAAACTATGCGGACGAAGGAATACTCAACACCATCAATCGACGCCGCATACTCAAATTCACTGACTTAGCAACCATTGTACAAAAATATAGCGCGATGGAGAGTGCCTGGGAAACTCAAGCAGCTCACTGGGAACCATTGGTCCCAGCTCAACTCCCCCTACAGGCGAAAAGGTGCACACCCTCGTGGCACGCCCAGCCCTATAGTCAAGAAACACAAAACCGCTACGTGGCATGGCACCATTCTGGAGGGGTGGCTCGATGGCCCATGCAAAATACATACAACAACAGACACCATGGAAACCGACAACCTTAGAGCATGTTGGATACTACGACAGGTAGCCAAGAGCGGCGAGGACATCCTTATTAAGGATACCCCAGAACAACACCCCCCAAAAGACGACCACCCAAGAGTATAGACAGTCTTCGAGACATTCGCTTCAAACAGCAAGCGTAAAAGGGCACATCATGAGCTCAACGAAGTCTGCCAAATCGCTGTAATAAACCCATGGAACGACACAGCTATAACATTCAACGCCGGTGACGAACCAAAGTACAGAACAGTACGAGCGCCTGCCGTGTTAGTACTCAGTCCCATCATGGACGGGTTTCGACTTACCAAGGTCCTCATGGACGGCGGCAGTGGACTAAACCTCATTTATGAGGACACACTCCATAAAATGGGAGTAGACAGGAGCCACATCGAACAAAGTAACACAACCTTCCGAGGAATTATTCCACGTAGGGAGGCGCGGTGCACGGGGAAAATCACACTTGATGTGGTATTCGGATCGCCGGAGAACTATCGGTCCGAAGAAATAACCTTCCAAGTGGCCCCTTTCAGCAGCGGATATCTCGCCCTGTTGGGGCGGGATGCTTTTACACACTTCCAAGTTATACCTCACTACGGATATATGAAGCTCAAAATGCCCGGACCAAATGGTATAATCACTCTCGCCAGTGACCCGGACATAGCACTCCGCGCTAAAAACAAAACCGCATCCCTGTCCTTGGAGGCGCTATCTGAAGCCCTCACGGCCGAGGAATTAACCGCATTACGCTCCACAGTGGACATGGACGATGTGATCCTCGACAAACGCTCCAAATCCACTCGTTTAAACTGGCAGAAGAGATAATCAAATTCCAGGTCCACCCAACGGACCCCAAGAAGACGGCATCCATCGGAGCTCAACTAAACCCATCAGTTGACGCCGCACTACGAGAATTCCTACACAAAAACTAAGACATATTTTCCTGGCACCCTTCGGATATGCCGGGGATCCCACGCAAGCTGGCCGAACATAGTCTCAATATATTAAAGGGGTTTAAACCAGTTAAGCAAGCACTACGGTGCTTTTCCGAACCCAAGCAACAAGCCATGGGGAGGAGCTGGCCAAACTCATCGAGGCCGGATTCATTAGAGAAATCAAACATCCGCACTGGTTGGCAAACCTGGTGATGGTACCAAAGAAGGACAAATCCTGGCGCATGTGCGTCGATTTCAATGGCCTCAACAAAGCCTGCCCTAAGGATCCCTTCCCCCTCCCCCGCATTGCTCAAATCATTGACGCCACCGCAGGACACGACTCACTGTGTTTCCTCGATGCATACTCCGGATACCATCAAATCAAAATGAAGGAATCCGATCAAGCTTCAACAACATTTATCACCCCATATGGGCCATTCTGCTTCAATACCATGCCCTTCGGGCTTAAGAACACTGGCGCCACATATCAACGCATGATTCAAACATGCCTGGAGAAACAGATCGGCAAAATAGTGCAATCTTACATTGATGACATCGTCATCAAAACCAGGCACGTGGAAACACTAATAGACGACTTATGTCTTACATTTGACAACCTCAGGGCATACGACATCAAGCTCAACCCGGAAAAATGCGTCTTCGGAGTCCCCGCTAGAAAACTGCTGGGCTTCATTGTTTCCAATAGAGGAACCGAAGCAAACCCAGCCAAAATCCGATCTTTGTCACAATTGGCTAAGCCAACAGACCTTAAACATGTCCAAAAACTTGCAGGTTGCGTGGGAGCTCTAAGCCGCTTTATCTCCAAATTAGGAGAAAAGGCACTGCCACTCTATCGCCTTCTACGACGAACTGACCACCTTGAGTGGACGGACGTGGCAACAACCGCACTAGAAGAAATAAAAACCCTTCTTGTGGGTAACCCAATCCTGGTCGCACCAAATGCCGGCGAACTGATGTTATTATACATATCAGCGACACATCAGGTGGTGAGCACCGTACTCGTCATTGAACGAGAGCAGGACGGACATAAATTCCCGCTTCAGAAGCCAGTATACTACGTCTCCACTGTCCTTACACCACGCAAATCCTGGTACCCTCATTATCAAAAAATAGCATATGCGGTCTTCATGGCATCCCGGAAGCTTCGTCACTACTTCCTGGAGTGTTCGATCACGATGGCCTTCGAAGTGCCACTCAATGACATCATAAATAATCGCGATGCTACGGGTCGGATTGCCAAATGGGCCATTGAGCTCCTGCCATTTGACATTACATACAAACCATGCCAAGCTATCAAATCCCAAGTACTGGCCGACTTTATCGCCGAATGGACAGAGGCCGAACTCCCTAAAGAGTATGGCACTTACTCCAATTGGGTCATGCACTTCGATGGCTCCAAAATGCTGGCAGGGTTAGGAGCGGGTGTCGTCTTAACGTCCCCTACCGGAGACATCGTCCAGTACGTTCTCCAAATAATATACACAGACTCCAATAATGCAGCCGAATATGAGGCCTTATTGCATGGTCTCCGGATGGCTGTCTCAATGGGCGTACACTGCCTAGTAGTGCGCGGGGACTCGAACCTCGCAATATCTCAAATAAATGGAGATTTTGACCCCAAAGATCTGAGTATGGCAGCGTATCGTAACGCAGTCATAAAAATGCCGGCCCGGTTCGAGGGGCTCGAGTTCCATCATCTGCCTTGAGAAAGTAATCAAGCGGCGGATGTTCTCGCTCGTACTGGCGCTAAGCACGACCCCGTCCCACCTAATATCTTCCTGGAAAGGCTCTTTAAGCCATCCGTGGTGTGGCAGGGGGAAAACACAACGCTAGTCCGAACCCAAACATAACCCTAGATCCTGGAAACATCGACATAACACCATCGGTGCATCTCATCATGGCAGTCATAGCCCCATGGACCGAACCCTTCCTGGCCTACCTTAATAGGAAAGAGCTTCCCGAGGACCAGAATGAGGCCCGCTGCATTGTCCGGCGCTCGAAGGCCTAAAAGGTTCATAATGGAGAGCTCTACAAGAAAAGCGCCACCGGAATCTTTCAACGATGTATATCCGAGGAAGAGGGGCGGCAGCTCTTGGATGAAATTCATGCCGGACTCGGCAGGCACCACGCCGCAGCTTGGGCCCTTGTTAGCAAGGCTTTCCGTATAGGGTTTTATTGGCCGACGGCCCGAGCGGATGCACAGGACCTTGTCCAACATTGCGTTGGATGCCAACTCTTTGCCAATCAAAGCCATATGCCCCCACTGCCCTACAAACAATCCCCATCACTTGGCCTTTCGCGGTCTGTGGACTCGACATGGTCGGACCCCTTAAAGGGGGAAGCCATAAGAAAAAATATCTGCTGGTTATGGTGGACAAATCCACTAAGTGGATAGAGGCTAAACCGGTCAAAACGACTAAGTCCGGCCTGGTGATAGACTTCATATCCGATTTTGTGCACCGTCATGGTGTCCCACACAGCATCATCACTGACAACGGCTCTAATTTCACAGCCGACGAGGTAAAAGCCTGGTGTACTAATCTGGGTATTAAACTAGATTACGCCTCCGTCTACCACCCACAAACCAACGGTCAAGTTGAATGCTCCAACGGTCTTATTATGAGCGGCATCAAGCCCAGACTAGTGCGGTCTTTAAAAGAATCAAACAAGCACTGGGTTGAGGAGCTCGACTCCATACTCTGGGGGCTGCGGACCACGCCCAATCATACTACCGGGTACACACCCTTCTTCGTGGTGTATGGTGCAGAGGCCGTATTGCCCTGCGATATTATTCACGATTCACCTAGAGTGTCTATGTACGAAGAGAGAGAAGCCGAGCTCGATCGGCAGGACAGCCTAGATGCCATGGAGGAGGAACGCAATGTCGCAAAAGCTCGTTCAGTAGTTTACCAGCGGCAGGCTCGAAGATATCAAAGCAGAGAAGTACGGACCAATACTTACAACGTTGGCGAACTCGTTCTATGGATCCCGGAGAAGAAAAAGGACAAACTCAAGCCCAAATGGGAGGGTCCCTTCATAATTGACAAAGTTCTCACTGGAGGAGCGTACCGTCTTCGCAATGCATCAGACAATCACCTCGAGCCGAACCCCTGGAGCGCGGCCAGACTCCGGAGATTCTACGCCTAGCACTACACCCTTTGTTCGTTTCCTCCTCCCCTATAGTTCCCATTATTTTTCCTCTCTTTTCCGATTACTTTCTTCTTTTTCGCTTTAAAGCTTTGATGCGGCTAGACCGCACACCATTGGCACATACATCTTTCCACATGTACGCTGCTCGTACCTGGGGGCTTCTCAGACAGAAGTTCTTGTCATTCCTTGAGAATAAAGCTCCTCACATATGAGTTTTTTTCCATATGTAACTTTTCTTTGCCATTATATGCATCGATATGACTTAAGTTTTGGCCAAGCTGGGTTGCCTGGCTCCTATGCTTATGCCCTACGTTCCCGTTAGTCCGGCTAGGGCATAAAGGTAGCACCTCTGCGATTGTTATGGCCGGGTCATCCGGATGTGTACCTCAGAGTGGGTGAAGCCGAAAGCTATCGTTCTTAAGGGAATATTAAGTCGGTGAATTAAAGATGTTTTTTACACTCACTCCGTTGTGCACCCCTAGAAGTTATACAAACCGTGGTGCTCACACCACAATTCGGACATGCGCATTAAACGCATGCACACCTAGGGAAAGGAACCCCTAATGGAACTATTCTCTCTAGAAGATGTTTCTTATGATATCAATGTAATATAACATAGCTAGCCAGATAGAACTTGTCTGTTCAAGAAACTATGACCCCTACGCCTAGTTTTCCAGGCATAACCCAGCCTATTCGGCTGCGACGGTATTCGGAAACACTCTACACCTTCAGGACTGGAGGTTGAAGCGAAAAGGTCTGCCATGACAAATGATATATAATTTGGCTAGATGAGGAAAGTACACAGTCACTTGGACTCGAACACTTCCTCTTTTATACCTTCCAACAGGCAATCTAACTTACAATCCTGTTGGGAATATTTGGCGGCCACCTCTACCTGGTCATATACTAAACTAACGGGAATTTCTTCCCTATTCGACCCTACTGGTCCGACCCTAGCCAGGTGATTAGGATCCATCTTGGTATATCGCGTCTTCACCATGGCCCAAGCCTCTCGCGCACCCTCGCGGCATGCCGATATCTTCCCAGCCGGATACGCCGCCGCTCTCCCTTGAATAGCTCTACCAGCTGCTCCATGCTTCTTGGAGGGGAGTCAGATGGACATAATGCCTTGGCTACACTCCTCATCGCCTGCCGAGCTTGCTCATGCAACTACGACAACCCTTGCAGAAGATCACTCGATGATCCGGACACCTCCTCTTCGGGGTGGTTCGTCAAAACACCTGCAATTACACCTATATCAGCTACCGCTACCTCCAAAACCGTTATAAAACAAAAGTGGCTACATACTGAATATACCGCCTGGTAGCTTCTTGTTCTCCTTCATAGAGTCAGCTAGCTGAGCCCGCACATCTTTCAGTTCTTCGCCCAGTTTGGAGTTTGAGTTTCTTTTTCTCCTGAATGACTTTTGTCAATACACGCTCGCCCGCTGCTTGTAGCTTTTTGGCTCCACGTTCTTCGCTTTGAGTGGCGTCCAGCTGCTTTCGTACTTGGTCTAACAGCCGAACACTAAGATTAGCACCTAGATCCGCACTATCGGCGTATCATTGTGAATTTTCGGTAGAAGGAAACATTACCAGGAGATGCCTTGTATTTCTCCAGTTCGGCATTGGCAGCAAGCAGCCGCCGTTGACACTTTTCCAGCTCCTAAGCTAGCTGGGTGTTCTTCTCTATAAGCACCTGGTAATACATTGATCCTTAAATCAGTTGTTTCAACTCCTTTAAGTCTCAGGGGCTACTGGCATATGGTTATCATAGTCATACAAAATAAATTTACCTGCACATCTTTCCAATGTTGCTTTGTGGCCCTGTTAATCCCATCTCGAGCAGCTCATATGTATGCATCGGCCGAGTTGAAGGCGTTAAACAACTCTTTTGAAAAGCCAGGGTCCTGTAAAATGGCCCAGCGGCGCTGATGATTCATCGCACTTTCCACTTCCGAGTTGGTAATGGATACATCATCCGAGTCCCCGGCTGGAGGACAGTCCGGCTTCGCCTCCGTATCAGCCCCCGTCTTCATGGTAGGATTTGAATCCTGGCTGTGGGAAGTACGGCTGCTCAAACCTTCGGATACGGTCCGGTGCATCTTTCCCCTGACACATGGATAACAGGAAGGTCACGGTTGGGCGTGACTGCTTAGGTGCGGGTTGACGGATTCATACCTCTTCGATGAAGGCACGGCCGTATCTTCGTTTGCCCTCCTCTTGGAAGGCTTGCCCAGCGTGGGGGACGCACTCTTCGGAGGTACCCTGGGAGTTGTACGTCGCGCCGAACCCTTCCCCTTTGGAGCACAAGATGGTGCGGTGGGTAAGAAGGAAGGAGAAATCTCTTTTTGAATAAGGTGTGTTCGGATCACTTACGTGTGAAGCTAGAAGAAGACCGAGGTAGACGGCGGTGATGTCCACCTCTGTGCCATCGTAGCTCATCTGGTAAAACAACCCCTCCGCAAGCACCACAAATATTTCCGGATCCTCTTCGAACCTGGGATCAAGCTCCCGGTTGTGATCCTCCGGCTATGGGGCGGGACTATAAAATCCCTCGGTGACTTTTCGCCGGTGTTGTCATAGGCAAACAAAGTTAAAAAGTTTATCAAAGGCAATCCAAAGAGGGAAGGAGTGAAAACAGAGGGGTCGGGCCTTACCTAGCTAGGAGGGTTGTACATAGAATACCCATCTCTGAATTTCATGTGGAGAAATTCCTTTCCCTCCCCTTTGAACAGTTCGGCTAATGTTTTAGCCAAAGCGGCAGGGGTATCCGGACCTTTCCGGCCGCAACAAGAGGCGTCGTCCTCCCCATTGAAGTGCCACATTGGAAGCCCTCTGTATTGGAGTGGTTGAACCCCTCACGTTATGGTAATCGCCATAAACTCAACTATTGTGAGTCCAGATTGAGTGAGCTCTTCCATCCTCCTCATCAGCTGGCGAACCTCCATGCCATCTTCCTCTTCGAGACTACGGGGACGCCAACAATGGCATAACTTTAGTGGGACGCGCGCAAATTCGGGAAGACCCTTTCGAACTGGGTCGGGAAGCGCAACGTCCTCTATATAAAACCATTTGGAGGGCCAGTCATTGTGTGCCTTCCTTAGTGTACCGGATGGATATCCGGTATTGGCGACACGCCATACTTCGGCCCCACCCACTTGAAATATTGACCCTTCGTGATTACGCGGGACGAGACAAAACAGCTTCCTCCACAACTCGAATTGAGCCTTGACACCCGGTAAAAGTTCGCATAAAGCAACGTAACCCGCAATGTGCAGAATAGAGGCCGGAGTGAAGTTGTGCAGCTGGAGGCCATAGTACTTCAAGATCCCTCGAAGGAATGGATGGGTAGGAAATCCAACGCCTCTTAACAGGTAGGGGAAAAAACACACTCGCTCTCTCCCGGATGGATTGGGGAAGTCCTCTGCCTGAGTCCCCTCATTGAAGGAAGCTAGCCCCGTTCGAACAGGGACTAGATCTGCGTTGGGAAGGTATCCCTGCGTTTGCAACTTCGTCAAACGGCTATGAGACATGGAACACTTCTCCCACCCGCCTTTCTCTGGGCCGGGACGAGCGGAGGAGCTGGGGACGCTAACCATGCTGGAATGGTTTCTCGTAAGCAGTCTCTGGGGATTTCTTCTGCACAGCGCTGAATGGATCTAGGACCCAATCTCTTTAAGTAGGCGCTCTTCCGCGCATGGATGGGGTATTATTCGCAAAAAAACACCCTGACTTTCCACATTCGCTCGACACATGGAGGATGAAGATTATCCAATGCACAGAGGCCAAGGAGGCGACATTAGATTCAATGGACGAATACATTACTTGGAGATCATTGAAGGGGGAACCCGCCTTGCAATGCCGAAGGCAAAATATGTGTCGAGCACTTCGCTATTGAAGACTATTTCGGGGGCTACTGAGGGAGTCCTGGACTAAGGGGTCCTCGGGCGTCCAGCCTGTTATCTATGGGTCGGACTGATGGGCTGTGAAGACATGAAGACCGAAGACTGCACAGTGTCCGGATTGCACTCTACTTGGCGTGGAAGGCAAGCTTGGCGACCGAAGATTCCTTCTTATGTAACCGACTCCATGTAAACCCTAGATCCCCTCTGTGTCTATATAAACTGTAGGGGGTAGTCTGGAAAGGACATCACATATACTCATTATGATATTCGTAGGCTAGACTTCTAGGGTTTAGCCATTACGATCTCGTGGTAGATCAACTCTTGTAATACTCATATTCATCAAGATCAATCAAGCAGGAAGTAGGGTATTACCTCCATAGAGAGGGCCCGAACCTGGGTAAACATCGTGTCCCTGTCTCTTGTTACCATCGATCCTAGATACATAGTTCAGGACCCCCTACCCGAGATCCACCGGTTTTCACACCGACACCGATCTCCCTACATATAGGCAGGTCAACTATAATTCATTTTCCCCACGCACCGATAGACTTACCTCACTAGTTATGTCTCTCCCTTTCTCGGACACATGACAGTTGATCTTCCTATGTAGTTATGTATGCTTACCACAACCATACGGTCTCCCCTCATCATCCTTGCATACCTCCCGACCCGACTCTCACACGCACGTTCATAGACAGACAGACATCCCTGGCCCTCTCTTATTGATATTGCACTCATACACTTCTTTTGTCTAGCAGGCCTCTCCCACCATTTGCGAGACGCCACTCCACCACCAACCCTTCGACACTCTACCTTTCTCTTTCTCCCAACCTTATTCCTCTGCTACACATATGCATGGATGCAGATCGATCTCCCTCAATACATAGCTAGGTCTCTCTCTTCTCCACACATATATTA
>NC_041382.1:256914665-257033086 GCF_002162155.2 Triticum dicoccoides
CGACACACCGATAGTCGAACGTTGTAGGTAGGTATCCATGCCACAAAGAAAAACTATACCTCTGCCCTCTCAAATTCCAGTAGGCCAGCCGCCATGTATCTTTGACGTGGACAAACACAAATTCGATGGCACTCTTTATCAATCGTGCAGCAACACACTTCATCCCTGTTTTCGATTCTATCAATATCTCACGCCCATGATCCCTCCACTCTCTTCTCGTGGATTGCTCCCTCTATATTTGATATATCCATGACTCTGTTTCACACACATTGCATATGATACATTTTTTTGTTTGAGATATCATCGGCGCATTGCCTCTGTTTCGCACAAACCATCTCTCTCACACCCACCCACGTACGTAGCTGCACCTAAAGAAGAGGTGCACGCAAGATGCATGTACTCATGTCTCATTCCCGGCCACACTCGCGCAGGTACATGGTGGAGTTCGTTTCTGTACGAAAAGGCAGCCCACGTGATAATTTGACGCGTGTAGCGGTTGTTTACTCGAAGGAGGGTCGGGTACCATGCCTAGACGGAACAAAGTTCGACTTGACGTGTTAGTATTAAATAAAGTTATATATTCCTCAAAGGCACGTATATAATATAAAACGATTGTTGTGGGGAAAATGGAAAAATTCGCTCCACTATATACAATGGAGCCTGCCTGCCGGGGTTTGTCTCTTGTCACACCATCTCACACAAGGCGGTTGAGGGAGTCCTGGATTAGGGGGTGTCCGGATGGCCGGACTATACCTTCAGCCGGACTCCTGGACTATGAAGATACAAGATTGAAGACTTTGTCCCGTGTCTGGAAGGGACTTTCCTTGGCGTGGAAGGCAAGCTTGGCAATATGGATATATAGATCTCCTACCATTGTAACCGACTTTGTGTAACCCTAACCCTCTCCGGTGTCTATATAAACCCGAGGGTTTTAGTCCGTAGGACAAGATACATAACAACAATCATACCATAGGCTAGCTTCTAGGGTTTAGCCTCTCCGATCTCGTGGTAGATCTACTCTTGTACTACCCATATCATCAATATTAATCAAGCAGGACGTAGGGTTTTACCTCCATTAAGAGGGCCCGAACCTGGGTAAAACTTCGTGTCCCTTGCCTCCTGTTACCATCCAGCCTAGACGCACAGTTCGGGACCCCCTACCCGAGATCCGCCGATTTTGACATCGACATTGGTGCTTTCATTGAGAGTTCCTCTGTGTCGTCGCCATTAGGACGGATGCCTCGCCCCGTCTTTAAAAACGACACCGTTGCTAAGGAGCTTTGGCTGTCGGCCAAACCCTCCGGCTAGGTGGTTTTCTTATGACCGTCTGTTCGGCTTCTGCGCCGACGATGACCTCTCGAGCCATCGAAAACAATCTTCATGTCAGCTCGGAACTCGCCAAGCAGTTAGATCCAATGGAGCTCTCCTCCATAAACGAGCTCTTGGATCGCATCGCCGCCCTGGGAGTCACTACGGATTATGACCAGATTAGGCCTAAACCCGATCTGAGAGAGATTAACTCTCCCCAAGTCACCCATCACGTGGCCGTGGTAGAGGGACAGTGCGGCGACCCTTCATCTATCTTAAGGACTAGCTACGTCCGGATTCCCGATCCCTCCAAGCCGGATACTCGCGGAGGGGGGGATATCACTCAAGACCTGAACTTAGAGTCAGGCGACGGGCTGGATTCATTAGACAACATCCAGGAATCCAAATTTTCGAGTTCGGAAATTCCTCGGCCTCTGAGCCTCAGATTGGGTGAGGCTTTAGATGTGGTGTCGCGCATTACGTGGCTTATCTTGCGACATAATTCATGACTCACCTCGAGTGCGCATGTACGAAGAAAGAGAAGCCGAGCTCGATCGGCAGGATAGTTTGGACGCATTGGAGGAGGAGCATGACGTGGCAAAAGCCCGTTCCGCATTCTATCAACAGCAGGCTCGAAGATACCAAAGCAGAGAAGTACGGGCCAAAAATTACAATGTTGGCGAATTAGTTCTACGCCTGCCGGAAAAGAAAAAGAACAAACTCAAGCCCAAGTGGGAAGGTCCCTTCAAAATTGACCAAGTCCTGACTGGTGGAGCGTACCACCTGTGAGATGCATCGGATAACCGACTCGAGCCGAACCCATGGAACGCAGCCCGTCTCCGAAGATTCTATACCTAGCGCCGGACTCTATGTTCGTCTCCTTCCTCTGTCCATTTTTTATATACTGTCTGTCTTACATTTCTCTCCTTCTCCCCTTCCTTTCTCTTATAGCCTTTAAAGGCTCATCAAATGACGTGCTATTCGCACTCATTAAACCTGGGGGCTTCTTTTAACAGAAGCTTATTTATACGGGCTTCATGCCCAACACATGTGTTACACTTTCGCATGTACCTTTTATTTCACCATTATATGCATCGATATGACTTAAGTTTTGGCCAAGCTGGGTTGCCTGGCTCCTGTGCTTACCCCTACGTTCCCGATTATTCGGCTAGGCGGTAAAGGGAGCACCTCTGCGATTGTTACTGTCGGATCAGCCGGATGTGTACCTCAGACTGGGTGAAGCCGAAAGCTAGCATTCTTAAGGGAATATTGGGTCGGTGACCTAAAAGATGATCTTTTCACTTATTTATTTATGCGCCCCCAGATGCTTTTTCCCGTGTCTTTTTCGCAGAATGGGCATGCACTTTAGGGCATGCCTCCCAGGGAAAGGAACCCCTAACGGAACTATTCTCCCTGGAAGATGTTTCTTACTAACCATGTAATATAACATAACTAGTCGGGCACTTGTCTGTTCACGCACTAATGACCCCTATGCCTGGTCTCCATGCTTTCCCTGGTTCTTATATAACCGCATGGGAATTCGGACACACTCCAGACCATCAGGTCCCGAGGCTGAAGCGAAAAGGTCGGCCATGACAAACGATCTACAATCCGGCTAGAAGGAATTATAAATGTCAATTAAATTACATAGTCATTCTGACTGATTATATTCCTCTTCAATACCATCTAATAGGCTGTCTAATTTACAGTCCTGCTGGGAATACTTTGCAGCCAATTCTACTTGGCCGTATACTAAGCTTACATGGATCGCCTTCCCATCGGGCCCAACAGGACCGACCTCAGCCATGTGGTTGGGGTCAGCCTTTGTGTACCGCGTCTTCACCATGGCCCAGGCCTCCCTAGCGCCTTGACGGCAGGCCGATATCTTCCACAATCGGAAGCGCCGCCGTGCTCCCTTTAGCTTCTCCGCAAGCTCTCCAAGACCTTCGGGCATGGAGATGGATGGCCACAAGGCCTGGGCGATGACTCGCATCGCCTGCCGAACTCGCTCGAGCAGTTGCGAGAGCTCAGGAAGAAGGTCCCCCGTAGAACCGGGCATCTCCTCTGCAGGACGACCTGTTAGCACACCTACAGACATTACTCTTTTAGTCGACTTCCCCGCCAAACTTTTTTTCAAAGGTTCGTTCAAGCACTTACTAAATATGCCGCGCCGAAGCCGCTGATTCTCCTTAACGGAGTCTGACAGCTGGGCACGAACATCTTTCAGTTCGACGCCCAGCTTGGTGTTGGCATCTTGGAGATTGTTCTTCTCCCGCCTCACCTTTGTCAGCACCTTCTCACCAGCCTTCAGCTGGCATAGGAGATGTTGCCTTTCCGGATTCAATCCGGCGCCATCTGCAATTTCATTTGTCAGATTCGCACCCATGTCGTGCTTCGCAAAATACTTATCTTTCGAAGTGTATATTATCATAGGGGGTCTCCCTGGGCTCCCCTGCCACGGCTAGTGCGGCCTCAAGTTGGGCTTTGCACTCTTCCAACTCCTGGGATAGTAGGGAGTTCTTTTCTGTAAGAACCTGCATAACAAATGATCATTAAATCAGTTATTCTAACTGTTTCAAGTCTCGGGGGCTACTGGCATATATATATAATTACCAAAATTTTCTTACCCATATGTCTTTTAGATATTGCTCCATGGCTCTGGCTAGACCATTTTGAGCGGCATGGAGGTACGCATCTCCCGAATTGAAAGGCATCTAATGCCTCTTGGGAGAAACAAGCGTCGCGAAGAGTTGTCCGGCGACGCCGGTGGTTCATGGCACTCTCCACCTCAGAGTTGGTAGCATACAACCTGTCCACATCCTCCTTCAGAGGAGCGTCCGGTGCGCGCCTTGTGTTCGCCTCTGCCTCCGGACCAGGCTTTGGAGCCTGGCTAGTGGAGGCGCGATTGGCAGCCTCTCCGAATATAGTCCGGCGAGGTCTCTTTGTCCTGAAGAGAGCACGAGTGTTAATATGCCTTGAAGGTATAACACCTGGGATAAGAGGGCGGCCATACCTTTGCGCTGACGCCTCGGTCCGGACTACACCTCTTTTCTGCCCACAGGGCCCTGCGGCCCCTCGTTGGCTTGTCGCCGCAGGTTTGGCCTCCCGTCTCAAAAACCTCCCCTGCAAAGCTCGGTTGTAATTAGGAAACTGAAAACACGAGAGGGTGGACCCCTATTCGGGGTACTGGGACTTCAATCTCAGTTACCTGGGAGGCCGGGATTAGTCCTGGGTAATCGGCCGTAATGGCCACCAAGGCGTTGTCCTTGCTCAATTGATGGAACACTCCATTAATCAGCTCCACTGATACCACCGGATCCTCTTGAGAGGCCGGGTCGAGGGACCGTCCTGGGTCCTCGGGTTGTGGAGGAGGGCTGTTTATTTCTTTAGCAGCCTGGCGCAGTTCCTGCATTGAAGTCGCTAGACTGAATGTTTAACAATGGGAATATTAAACGGATGGGCAAGTAAATGTGACCACTTACCCAGCTTGGGGGATTGTACAAAGAAAATCCACCCTGTGGGTTGACGCGGAGAAATTCCTCCTCTTCTCCCTTGTACAAAGCGGACAAGGTCTTTGTTAGAGCCGCAGCCGAATCCGGTCCCTTACGACCGTAGCGGGTGGCGTTGTCCTCCCCGTTGAAGTCCCACATGGGGTGGCCTCTATACTGTAGCAGTTGCACCCCTCGCATGATGCACGCGGCCATGACCCCAATCATGGTCAGTCCGGAATGAGCTAACAATCTTATCGGGCCCATCAGGTAAAGGACGTCCTTGTCACTTTCCCTCTGAGGGCTCCGTGGACGCCAACTTAGGCGCTTCTTTTGTGGAGCACTGTCGAACTCAGGGAGGCCGACCCGGACAGGGTCCGGCAGCGGGACGTCCTCTATGTAAAACCATTCCAAAGGACAGTCCTCGGACGCCTTCTTTGGGGTTCCGGATAGATATCCGGTCCCGGCGATGCGCCACACTTCGGCTCCGCCCACTTGATATATTGACCCCTTCTGAGAATGGGGCACTAGGCAGAATAACTGTTTCCACAGCCCGAAATGAGCCTCAACACCCAAAAACAGCTCGCAGAGGGCTACGAAGCCCGCGATATGCAATACGAAGGCAGACATGAGATTGTGTAGCTGGAGGCCATAGAACTCCAGGAGCCCCGGGAGAAATGGATGGATTGGAAATCCAAGCCCTCTTATTAAATAAGGGACAAGGCATACCCACTATCCTTTGGAGGGATTAGGGGCACTCTCCGCTTGCTCTCCGCCATTATAGATGGCAAGACCGGCTCGAATCGGGACCATATAGGCCGGGGGGAGAAATCCCTTGGTCTGGAGCGTCACTAGCTCGCTATGCAGGATGGAGCATCTCTCCCAATATCCAGGCTAAGGGCTGGAAGGGCGAAAGGAGGAGTTGCGACGGCTGGCCTTGGTGATATGGACCTTTGTTAGATGCGCTCTGATGAACACTCGCGAGGAGGAGAAGGTGTGGTTTGGATCTAAATCCTCGTCCCCTTAAACGGGCGGCTCATTTACGCGGCTAGGGGTGTGGATGTAAAAACACTCAGACTTTTCATATTCGTTTGACACCTGGGAGACGGTCATTATTGGGCATAGAAGCCAAGGAGCGCAACATTTACAAGAAGCCGGACTTTATTCAACAGGTACAAGAAATTTGGGGGAGAACCCGCCTTGCAATGCCGAAGACAATCTGCGTGCCAGACTCATCGTCATTGAAGCCTGGTTCGGGGGCTACTGAGGGAGTCCTGGATTAGGTGGTGTCCGGATGGCCGGACTATACCTTCAGCCGGACTCCTGGACTATGAAGATACAAGATTGAAGGGTCTGTCCCGTGTCCGGAAGGGACTTTCCTTGGCGTGGAAGGCAAGCTTGGCGATATGGATATATAGATCTCCTACCATTGTAACTGACTTTGTGTAACCCTAACCCTCTCCGGTGTCTATATAAACCAGAGGGTTTTAGTCCGTAGGACAAGATACAAAACAACAATCATACCATAGGATAGCTTCTATGGTTTAGCCTCTCCGATCTCGTGGTAGATCTACTCTTGTACTACCCATATCATCAATATTAATCAAGCAGGACGTAGGGTTTTACCTCCATCGAGAGGGGCTGAACCTGGGTAAAACATCGTGTCCCTTGCCTCCTATTACCATCCGGCCTAGACGCACAGTTCGGGACCCCCTACCCGAGATCCACCAGTTTTGACACCGACAGTGGTGGTGGCCTCTCGCTCTCACCGTTGGTCAGTCATCAGGTCGCATCCCGTCCGCCAGCGGAAAGGGAGGATGTGCATCATTTCTCCATTCAACGGAGTTGAGGCAGCACGTCCCGATCTGCGGTACCCGTCGTTCTCTCTGACCAAGCTCCGGTGCGGTAGGCCCTTCGCCACTTGCTCGCTACTGCAGTATGGGCAGATTCCAGCCGCCAGCGCCCTCCTAGTAACATCCCGACGACCCTCAGGTACAACTTCCTCCGGCGTTGCTCCACTGCCCATCTTCCCACCTTGCTGCATGTGGATCTTCTTTAGTTGTTTGCTTAAAATGTATCTCGGCTAGCGTACTTTCCATCTTGCAACCTCGTCCTCAAACCATTTTTGATAGACCACCATGCTGCTATCTTTCCCTTATTAAATGGAATATGCTCCTTTTTTGTCGGCGTATGTGTCTTCAACTCGTGTTATTGGGCAGTAATTATTTCCTTTCTACCTCCTTTTGGAAATAGGGCCATCCATTTCACCTTGTTGCTATTGTGACCTTTGGGTGAACTACACAAATCACTTTTTTCTTAAGAGTGTTTTGTGCAATTCCGCCAAAATGTCACATGGGCAACTGATGTCGCTTGAAGCTGCGTCGGTTTTTCCCCAAAGAGGAAGGCATGATGCAGCACAACGAATCTAGGTATTTCCCTCAGATATGAAACCAAGGTTATCGAACCAGTAGGAGAACCAAGCAACACAACGTAAACAACACCTGCACACAAATAACAACTTCTCGCAACCCGACGTGTTAAAGGGGTTGTCAATCCCTTCCGGGGTATGGCGCCTCAAGATAGGCAAACGGACATGAGGTAAATTTGTAGTAGATTGATAGATCAAACGCGAAACAAAATAAATAAGGATAAATTGCAGCAAGGTATTTTTGGGTTTTTGGATTAATAGATCTGAAAAATAAATTCAAGGAAAAAGTAGATCGCAAAGGAAAATATATGAGAAAGAGACCCGGGGGCCGTAGGTTTCACTAGTGGCTTCTCTCGAGAAAAATAGCAAATGGTGGGTGAAAAAATTATTGTTGGGCAATTGACAGAACTTCAAATACTCATGACGATATCCAAGCAATGATCATTACATAGGCATCACGTCCAAGATTAGTAGATCGACTCCTGACTGCATCTACTACTATTACTCCACACGTCGACCGCTATCCGGCATGCATCTAGTGTATGAATTTCATGGAGAAATGGATTAATGCAATAAGAATGATGACATGATGTAGACAAGATCTATCTATGTAGAGATAGGCCCCATCATTTTATCCTTAGTAGCAACAATACATACGTGTCGGTTCCCTTTCTGTCACTGGGATCAAGCATCGTAAGATCGAACCCACTACAAAGCACCTCTTCCCATTGCATGATAAATAGATCAAGTGGGCCAAACAAAACCCAAATATCGGAGAAGAAATACGAGGCTAAAAGAAATCATGCACAAAAGAGATCAAAGAAATTCAAATACTTTCATCGATATAAAATGATAGATCTGATCATAAACTCAAAGTTCATCGATCCCAACAAACACACCGCAAAAAGAGTTACATCATATGGATCTCCAAGAGACCATTGTATTGAGAATAAAGAGGGAGAGAGGAATCCATCTAGCTACTAAGAGGCACCAATGCAGGTGGTGAACCCCATCCGAGATGGTGTCTAGATTGGATCTGGTGGTTCTGGACTCTGCGGCGGCTGGATGAATATTTCGTCGACTCCCCTAGGGTTTTGGGAATATTGGGGTATTTATAGAGCAAAGAGGCGGCCTGGGGGGCACCCCAGGTGGGCACAACCCACCAGGGCACGCTTTGGCCTCCTGGCGCACCCTGGTTGGTTGTGCTCCCCTCAGGGCACCCCATAGGCGCAGCCAGGGCCCATTGTGTTCCTTCTGGCCCATAAAAAATCTTCCACTTGTGAAAAACATGGAAAAAAATAGGAACTACCACTTGGCAATATGTCAATAGGTTAGTACCGAAAATGATATAAAATGACTATAAATGATTACAAAACATCCAAGATTGATAATATAACAACATGGAACAATCAAAAATTATAGATACGTTGGAGACGTATGAACGTCCCCAAGCTCAACTACTACTCGTCATCAAGTAGGAACGTGATAAAAATAGAAGTTTTGATGTGGAATGCTGCCTAACATGTCATATCATATTCTTTTCTTTATAGCATGGACATTTGGACTTTCATATTGTTCAAAGCAATAGTCTAGTTTTGACATGATAATTTAGATACTCAAGCATATCAACAAGCAACCATGTCTTTCAAAATATCAATGCTAAAATAAGCTATCCCTAGCCCATCATGCTCAATCATTGATCCATTCATGAAACACACTCGCATATTAGCTACACCCAATACTTAAGTATGATCATATCGCCTCCTAGTAGGTCCTTTTATAAGAGAAGATGGAGACTCAAATTCAAAAATAAAAATTGCATAAATTCAAAGAAAGGCCCTTCGCGGAGGGAGGGAGGGATTTGTAGAGGTGCGAGAGCTCAACGCGAAAAACTTAGAGATAAAAACATTTTGGGAGGTGTGATACGTCTCCAAGGTATCTATAATTTTTGATTGTTCCATGCTATTATATTATCTGTTTTGGGTGTTTAATGGTCTTTAATATGCTCTTTTATATTATTTTTGGGACTAACCTATTAACCGAAGGCCCAGTGCCAGTTTATGTTTTTTTCCTATTTCTGTGTTTCGTAGAAAAGGAGTACCAAACAGAATCCAAACGGAATGAAACCTTCGCGATGATCTTTCTTAGACCGAAAGCGTACCAGGAGACTTGGAGTGGAAGTCTGGAACTCCGTGAGGCGGCCACGAGATAGAAGGGCGTGACCGGGGGAGTAGGCGCGCCCCCCACCATCGTGGGTCCCACGAAGCTCGACCGACGTACTTCTTTCACCTATGTATACTCTTATACCCTAAAAACATCAGGGGGAGCGACGAAACCACTTTTCCATCGCCGCAACCTTCTATACCCATGAGATCCCATCTTGGGGCCTTTTTCGGCGATCTGCCGGAGGGGGCATCAATCACAGAGGGCTACTAAATCAACACCATAGCCTCTTCGATGATGTGTGAGTAGTTTACCACAAACCTTCAGGTCCATAGTTATTAGCTAGATGGCTTCTTCTCTCTCGTTGGTTCTCAATACAAAGTTCTCCTCGCTCTTCTTGGAGATCTATTCGATGTAATACTTTTTGCGGTGTGTTTGCCGAGATCCGAAGAATTTTGGATTTATGATCAAGTTTATCAATGAATAATATTTGGTTCTTCTATCAATTCTTATATGCATGATTTGATATCTTTGCAAGTCTCTTCCAATTATCGGTTTAGTTTGGCCTACTAGAATGATCCTTCTTGCAGTGGGAGAAGTGCTTAGCTTTGGGTTCAATCTTGTGGTGTCCTTTCCCAGCGACAGTACGGGCAGCAAGACACATATTGTATTGATGCCATCGAGGATAAAAAGATGGGGTTTATATCATATTGCTTGAGACTATCCCTCTACATCATGTCATCTTGCTTAATGCATTACTCTGTTGTTATGAACTTAATACTCTAGATGCATGCTGGATAGCGGTTGATGTGTGGAGTAATAGTAGTAGATGCAGAATCATTTCGGTCTACTTGACATAGACATGATGACTATATTCATGATCATTGCTTATATATTCTCATAAATATGCGTTATTCAATCAATTGCTCGGCAGTAATTTTTTCGCCCACCGTAATATATGCTATCTTGAGAGAAGCAACTAGTGAAACCTATGGCCCTCGGGTCTATTTTCCATCATATAACCTTCTATTTTACATCATATAAGTTTTTGATCTACAATTCTAGTTTCCTATTTATTTAATTTTGCAATCTTTACTTTCCAATCTATACAACAAAATACCAAAATTATTTATCTTACTATCTTTATTAGATCTCACTTTTGCGAGTGACACTTGAAGGGATTGTCAACCCCCTTTATCGCGTTGGTTGCAAGGTTCTTGATTGTTTGTGCAGGTACTAGGTGACTTGCATGTTGTCTCCTACTAGATTGATACCTTGGTTCTCAAAAACTGAGGGAAATACTTACGCTACTTTGCTGCATCACCCTTTCCTCTTCAAGGGAAAACCAACTCAAGCTCAAGAGGTAGGAAGAAGGATTTCTGGCGCCGTTGCTAGGGAGATCTACGCCAAGTCAAGACATACCAAGTACCCATCATAAAATCTTCTCCCTCGCATTACATTATTTGCCATTTGCCTCTCGTTTTCCTCTCCCCCACTTCACCTTTGCCCTTTTCTTTCGCCCTTCTTCTGTTCAATCTTGTGTTACCGTGTACCTTCTTTTTGCTTGCATCTTCACTTGCTAAAAGTTTATGGATCCTCATCCTCTTTCTAGTCTCTTTAAGAGATCCAATTATGATGAACCTATTGCTAGTGAGTTGAGTGCACTAGATTATCTTTATGAGGTTTTACTTGAAATTCGTCAATCTGAAAAGTGTGATGAATTACTTTATGAAGCAATTCGATAGATCTTTGAATAAAAAGCATGATTGCAATGATTTTATTATAAATTCTATTGATTTAAATTGTGCTAATAATATGCAAAACCCTAATCTTGGGGATGCTAGTTTTGCTATGTCATCTACTTGTTGCAATGATTATGATTGTGGTGATTCTTCTTATGATCTTGAAAATTTATGTAAGCCACATGATGATTATGAGATTTATCATAATGTTTGCAATAATATTGAAAGTAGGTTTGTAAGAGTGTCAACTTTAGATACCACATATTCGGAGAATGTGCAATCTTATGAAGTTTTTGATAAAAGTGGGTTTGGAGAGGTCATGACTTTAGTTAATATTAATCCCACTATTTTGGAAGAGTGTCAACTTTGCATACATGTGGATCTTGTTAAGAATATGTTTTGTGATAGCTATATTGTTGAATTTTCTTATGATCCTACATGTAATTATTATGAGAGAGGAAAATATTGTTGTAGAAATTTTCATGTTACTAAATTACCTCTCGTTATGTTGAGATTGCTATTGTTTGTTTCCGCTTCCATGCATATGCTAATTTTTGCTTGCCTTAATAATTTGTTTGCCTATAAGATGCATATGCATAGGAAGTACGTTAGACTTAGATGTGTTTGTCACATGTTTTATGATGCTCTCTTTGTGCTTCAATTCTTGTCTTTCATGTGAGCATCATTGGAATCTCTTTGCCTAGCTAGGGGCTTTAAAGAATAGCGCTTGTTGGGAGGCAACCTAATTTTATTTTTGTTATTTACTTTTTGTTACTTTTTAGTAATAAATAATTTATGTAGCCTCTGTTATGATTGTGTTTTTATGTTCAATTAGTGTTTGTGCCAAGTAAGCCTTTAGGATCTTCTTGGGTGATTGTTGTTTGATCGTGCTGATAAAAACAGAAAGTATGTGCTCACGATTTTTTCATTTTTTTACCACAGAGCGATAAAATACCAATTCCAGCTGCAGTAGATAAATATACAAATTGTCCTGGTCGTCCAAATTTTTCAGAATTTTTGGAGTTACAAAAGTATTCGAAACCTCCAGATTGCTACAGATTGTTCTGTTTTTGACATATTCTGTTTTTCTCTTGTTGTTTGCTTATTTTGATGCATCTAGGGCAAGTATCGGGGGGTATGAACCATAGAGAAGTTGGAATACATTAAGTTTAACACCAATATAAATAAATAATTAGTCAATTACAGTACCTTAAAGTGGTGGTTTATTTTCTTATACAAACGGAGAGCTCAAGAGATTTTCTGTTGAGTTCTGTGTTGTGAAGTTTTCAAGTTTTTGGGTAAAGATTTGATGGATTTTGGAACAAGGAGTGACAAGAGCCTAAGCTTGGGGATGCCCAAGGCACCCCAAGGTAAAATTGAAGGACAACCAAAAGCCTAAGCTTGGGGATGCCCCGGAAGGCATCCCCTCTTTCGTCTTCGTCTATCGGTAACTTTACTTGAGGCTATATTTTTATTCACCACATTATATGTGTTTTGCTTGGAGCATCTTGTACAATTTGAGTCTTTGATTTTTAGTTTGCCACAATCATCCTTGCTGTACATACCTTCTGGGAGAGACACGCATGAATCAGAATTTATTAGAATACTCTATGTGCTTCACTTATATCTTTTGAGCTATACAATTTTGCTCTAGTGCTTCACTCATATCTTTTTAGAGCACGGTGGTGGTTTTATTTTATAGAAATTATTGATCTCTCATGCTTCACTTATATTATTTTGAGAGTCTTTTAGAAAAGCATGGTAATTTTCTTTGGTATAAAACTAGTCCTGATATGATGGGCATCCAAGATGGGTATAATAAAAACATTCATATAGAGTGCATTGAATACTATGAGAAGTTTGATACTTGATGATTGTTTTGAGATATGAAGATGGTGATATTAGAGTCGTGCTAGTTGGTAATTGTGAAATTGAGAAATACTTGTTTTTAGGCTTGCAAGTCCCGTAGCATGCACGTATGGTAACCGTTGTGTGACAAGCATGAGGTGTTTCTTTGATTGCCTTCCTTATGAGTGGCGGTCGGGGACGAGCGATGGTCTTTTCCTACCAATCTATCCCCCTAGGAGCTTGCACATAGTGCTTTCTTTCGATGACTTGTAGATTTTTGCAATAAGTATGTGAGTTCTTTATGACTAATGTTGAGTCCATGGATTATAGGCACTCTCAACCTTCCACCATTGCTAGCCTCTCTTGTGCCGCGCAACTTTTGCCGGTACCATAAACCCATCATCTACCTTCCTCAAAACAGCCACCATACCTACCTATTATGGCATTTCCATAGCCATTCAGGATATATTGCCATGCAACTTTCCATCATTCCGTTTATTATGACACGCTTCATCATAGTCATATTGCTTTGCATGATCATGTAGTTGACATCATATTTGTGGCATGTCCACCATTCATAATTTTTCATACATGTCACTCTTGATTCATTGCATCCCGGTACACCACCGGAGGCATTCACATAGAGTCACATTTTGGTCTAAGTATCAAGTTGTAATTTTTGAGTTGTAAGTAAATAAAAGTTTGACGATCTTCATTATTAGAGCATTGTCCCACATGAGGAAAGGATGATGGAGACTATGATTCCCCCACAAGTCGGGATTAGACTCCAAACGAAAAAAAGAGAAAAAATAGGCCATAAAAAAAGAGGAGAAGGCTCAAACAAAAAAATGAGAGAAAAACAGAGAAGGGACAATGTTACTTCATGACAGAGAGTCTCTTATGTTGTCACTTTCATATACTAGTGGGATTTTTTCATTATAGAACTTGGCTTGTATATTGCAATGACGGGCTTCCTGTAATTGCCATAGGTCTTCGTGAGCAAGCAAGTTGGATGCACACCCACTTAGTTTCTTTTGTTGAGCTTTCATACACTTATAGCTCTAGTGCATCCGTTGCATGGCAATCCCTACTCACTCACATTGATATCTATTGATGGGCATCTCCATAGCCCATTGATACGCCTAGTTGATGTGAGACTATCTTCCTCTATTTTTTGTCTTCTTCACAACCACCATTCCATTCCACCTATAGTGCTATGTCCATGGCTCGCGCTCATATATTGCGTGAAAGTTGAAAAAGTTTGAGAATACTAAAGTATGAAACAATTGCTTGGCTTTTCATCGGGGTTTTGCATGATTGGAGCATTTTGTGTGACGGAAATGAAGCATAGCCTAGCTATATGATTTTGTAGGGATGGGCTTTCTTTGGCTATGTTATTTTGAGAAGACATAATTGCTTGGTTAGTATGCTTGGAGTATTATTATTTTTATGTCAATATTAAACTTTTATCTTGAATATTTGGGATCTGAACATACATGCCACAATAAAAAAATTACATTGAAAAATATGTTAGGTAGCATTCCACATCAAAAATTTTGTTTTTATAATTTACCTACTCGAGGACGAGCAGGAATTAAGCTTGGGGATGCTTGATACGTCTCCAACGTATCTATAATTTTTGATTGTTCCATGCTATTATATTATCGTTTTGGGTGTTTAATGGGCTTTAGTATGCTCTTTTATATTATTTTTGGGAGTAACCTATTAACCAAAGGCCGAGTGCTAGTTTTTGTTTTTTTGCCTATTTCAGTGTTTCGCAGAAAAGGAATACCAAACAGAATGAAACCTTCACGATGGTATTTCTTGGACCGAAAGCAAACCAGGAGACTTGGAGTTGAAGTCTAGAACTCCGTTGGGCAGCCACGAGATAGGAGGGGGCGACTAGCGGGGTAGGCACACCCCCCATCCTCGTGGGCCCCACGGAGCTCCACCAACGTACTTCTTTCACCTACATATACTCGTATACCCTAAAAACATCAGGGAAAGCCACAAAACCACTTTTCCACCACCGCAACCTTCTGTAACCGTGAGATCCCATCTTGGGGCCTTTTCCGGCGATCTGCCGGAGGGGAAATCAATCAAGGAGGGCTTCTACATGAACACCATAGCCTCTCCGATGATGTGTGAGTAGTTTACCACAGACCTTCAGGTCCATATTTATTAGATAGATGGCTTCTTCTCTCTCTTTGGTTCTCAATACAAAGTTCTCCTCGATGTTCTTGGAGATCTATTTGATGTAACTTTTTGCGGTGTGTTTGCCGAGATCCGATGAATTGTGGATTTATGATCAAGTTTATCTATGAATAATATTTCGTTCTTCTCTGAATTCTTATATGTATGATTTGATATATTTGCAAGTCTCTTCGAATTATTGGTTTAGTTTGGCCTACTAGATTGATCTTTCTTGCAATGGGAGAAGTGCTTAGCTTTGGGTTCAATCTTGCGGTGTCCTTTTGCAGTGACAGTAGGGGCAGCAAGGCACGTATTGTATTGTTGCCATCGAGGATAAAAAGATGGGATTTATACCATATTGCTTGAGTCTATCCCTCTACATCATGTCATCTTGCTTAATGCATTACTCTGTTCTTATGAACTTAATACTCTAGATGCATGCTGGATAGCGGTCGATGTGTGGAGTAATAGTAGTAGATGCAGAATCGTTTCGGTCTACTTGACATGGATGTGATGCCTATATTCATGATCATTTCCTAGATATTCTCATAAGTATGCGATCTTCTATCAATTGCTCGGCAGTAATTTGTTCACCCACAGTAATATATGCTATCTTGAGAGAAGCCACTAGTGAAACCTATGGCCCCCGGGTCTATTTTCCATCATATAATCTTATATTTTACATCATATAAGTTTCCGATCTACAATTGTAGTTTCCTATTTATTGTATTTTGCAATATTTACTTTCCAATCTAGATAACAAAAATACCAAAATTATTTGTCTTATTATCTTTATTAGATCTCATCTCACTTTTGTGACTGACCGTGATGGGGTTGACAACCCCTTTATCTCGCTGGTCGTAAGGTTCTTGATTGTTTGTGCAGGTGCTAGGTGACTTGCGTGTTATCTCCTACTGGATTGACACCTTGGTTCTCAAAAACTGAGGGAAATACTTACGCTGCTGCATCACCCTTTCCTCTTCAAGGGAAAACCAACGCTTGCTCAAGAGGTAGCAAGGTTTATCCATCCCACCTATGAAAACGACTTAGAGTTCCCAATACTTTCCATGCTTAGATATATCATAGGCGGTTCCCAAAACAGAAAAATGAAGTTTATTCCTTTTTCCACCATACTTTCACTTTCCATGGCTACCCGTATCCATGGTTGCCCTCCAAACCAACACTTTCCAAGGAATTTATTATTTGACAACATAAAGTAAATTCATTTTTTTTATTTCGGGACTAGGAATCCCTAATAACTTTTGTTGGGGATATGACAATTGGGTATGAACCGCCCAGGAGGGGCCGGGTCATACCACTAGTGACTCATCAATGATGATGGCGGATCATACAAGCCCGTTGACGGTCGAAGACCTAGAGGCGACTTGAGGCCCAAGAGGGTGAACCGCCATATGAGTATGACTTGTTTTGTAAGGCAAGCATATGTAGTCACTGATCCGGACACTTGTGTATGAGCCGTCCGGGACTCCGTGAGGCGTCGGGCGTCGACCTATGTATATAAAGGGACGACCAGACGGCGGCTTTGGGCAAGAAACAAGAGATTGAGAACTAGGTCAAGCATATTTGCTCCCTGGTAATCGAAACCCAATAATGCAATCCCAAACTGGAGTAGCCCTTGTTACCTCCACCGCGAGGGGCCGAACTAGTATAAACCCTCTGTGTCCTTTGTCCCGATTAACCCCTTTAGGCTAACTTAGTTGCGATGGCTCCACGACTAAGTCCTTCCCCTAGGACATTTGCCATGACAATTCCACGACTGTTGGCGCCCACCGTGGGGCTGGCGCACTGTGGTTTCGAGTTCTTAAAGGGCAGCTTCGAAGCGATCAAGGGATACGCTATGGGCCGAATGACTAAGAGTCATCGCGACAAGCTCTACATCGACGATGCAGGCCAGGGCCCCGAGGCCGGCTCAATTGAGTATGGGTACCGGGTCCCCTTCAGCGGAATCCACGTCTTCATCGGCAAGATCAGTGAACCGGGCCCTGAGCCGGACACCTGCACCGATATCATCGAGAAGGCTCAGCGTGCACGACCCACCTGGGTTCAACCCGCCGTGAAGCACAACTTTGTTGGTTTCATCCATGGGGCGGAAGGTGAGGACGGATCTGTGGCTGGCGGTGAGACGGACGTCTGTTCTGATGGTGAGTCGTCCACAGGCGAGACTAACTCAATGTATCAACTGCAAGACGGCCGACTTGGGGGCTATTCTGATGGTGACAGTATTCCGGACCCCTATGAGCCGCCGAATAGGGTTGCGATCTTCATGGCCGGCACACAGCCGCTGCTCGGTTCGACAGCCGCCGCGGCTATGACCTCTAGCTCGGCTACTGCGGCGATGGCTAGTGCTAGTGGCACTGCACGCCCGCTGGCTCAAGCTTTGACAGAGTTATTGGAGGCTTTGGCGACTCTAATGGGGGTAGAGGTAACCCCGAACAACTAGGAACAGCATAAGGTTGATGTGGCAAAGTTGCGAGATGAGATCGCTCAAGCCAAGGAAGAGCTGGCGGCTAAGAACGCCAGGATGGCTGCGGAGCGGGCTGCCTTGGACACCCAGGCACAGCGGATTCAAGGTGATTCCTTCCGGCTTACGTTGGATCAGAACGCTTCAAATGAGATCATGAGGAGGAGGCACTCGTTGTTTACCCTCTGTTTATGAGGCAATGAACCTCTTCAACACGCCTGGAGCAGGGACCAGTGACCCGCTGGTGGTGAACCGGGCGGTTGAAGTGCCTCGGACTGGAGCGCTGGTTCAGCCACGTGCGATGGACCCGCCACGTTTGAATAATACTCCGCCTCAACATATTCCGACACCTCCGGCTCATTATTCTATCCCTTTGGATAATACGATTGCTGCGGCAACGCGATTGCCGGCTCTACCAGTTGAAGGCGAGTCTCCAACAGCGGTAGACACACGGAGGGCCAGAGAGCATCTTCAGACAGCTGTGGCTTAACAGGCGGCTTACTCTTGTAGCTGCGAACAGATTCATTCAACCCCTCGACCAAGCCAGAGTTACAGCAGGCACATTGAGTCACCAGCAGTTTCAAGCAGTGAGCAGCACCGCAACCAACCTCTCATGGGCACGACCCGTCATGTGGTGGTAATAATGCTCAGGCTTTGGTGGATCAGGGCAGAGCGCGTCGGGAGGCGGAACTGGCGGCTTAGCTAGCGGCTCAACAGTAGCCTCCGGTTTATCCATCAACATCTGTGGAGGCTGGGGTGACCTCCAGAACCTTGGGAGTGCCATGTTTAGTGCCGGTGTTGCGCAATGAGTGTTTGCCTAAGGATTTCAAGGGCCCTCACAAGGTGCCTAATTACACGGTGGATCATCCCCCTGAAGGTTGGATCGAGAGTTATGAGATTACCATGGAGATGCTGGATGTTAGCGATGCTGCGTGTGCTAAGTACTTCACCTTCATGTTAGATGGTCCGGCTCGTACTTGGTCGAAGGGGCTCACTGCTAACTCCATCAGATCATTGACAGAGTTGAAGGCTCGTTCCATCCAAAATTTCAAAGACACCTGTCAGCAGCCTCTGTCGATTTTAGATTTTTGACTCTTGTGTTCAAGGGGAAGGCGAGTCAACAACCCATTGGGTGCACCAGATCTCAGCTGTTATACACTGGTGGGACAATATCAATGCCAGCTCTGCAGTCCTGATGTTGGAGAAGAACTGTCATTTTCTCCCTTTGAAGCAGAAACTAGGGCGGGTTAAGCGCCACTGTAAGGACATGGGGGAGCTAATGGAGTCTCTCGTCAAATATTCTGACCCTGATAGTATCAAGGACCTCGAGTCTGATGGTGAGAGGCCGGGTAAGGGAAAGAAGAGCAGCAATGGGAAAGGGCAGCAGCATAACCCGATAGGTCAAGGTGGCAATGGTAAGCGCAAGGCAATGGCAACTTAGATTTTGCGGCATACACTAGTACGCAGAATAATCCGCATCGCAAGGGAAAACCGCGCCCTCGGTTAGGAGGACCAAAATTCAACCTTGAGGCGATGATGAATCAGCCCTGCCCAAAGCATGGCACGCAAGAAAAACCGCCCACTCACCTCTGGAAGGACTGCTTCATTATGAAGGAGTATAGAAATTCCAATTTTTTCTGGAACAATCATGGACCGAATGGTGGCTCAGGATCCGGTTCTCACGTTCCTGGTTTTTGTGGTGGCGGTTCAAATTCCAATTTCTAGGGCCATGGCAATCAAGGTGGTTATAATCAATAGTCTTTTAAAGGGAATTAGCAGCAGCAGTCTAGTTATCAGATTAACCCGAAGAAGTCGAATAGTGGACACTACCACGTGTTCACCATGAGTTTATGCAAGCGGGATCAGAAGCTCCATAAAAGGGCAGTGAAGACAGTTGAGCCGGGGATTCCCCGTTACTTGCGATGGTCTAAACACCCTATTCTCTCGAGCCGTGAGGATCACCCGCCCCGGGTTGATAATCTGGGCCACTTGGCTCTGGTGGTGGCGCCTCATGTTGGAGGGTACATATTTACTAAAGTGCTCATGGATGGGGGTAGCAGCATCAATATTCTCTATTATGAAACTTTTCGCCGTATGAGCTTGACTGACAAAGATCTTAAGCCATCGAACACTGTTTTTCACGGTGTGGTGCCTGGTAAGTCGGCATATCCTGTGGGAAAAATATCTCTGGAAGTTTCTTTTGGTGATGATCATGGTTCCATATTAGAGACATTGACTTTTTAGGTGGTTAAAATCAAGAGCCCTTATCATGCTCTGTTTGGGCGGCCGGCTTATGCTTAGTTCATGGCAAGGCCCTGCTATGTTTATTTGCAGCTTAAGATGTCGGGTCACAAGGGTACTATCACAGTGCATCGAAGCCGGAAGATAGCCTTGGAATGTGAAGAAGGTGATGCTGCTTATGCTAAGTTTGTGTGTGCAACAGAAGAGTTGAAGTTTTACAAGAATAATGTTGACCCGACGGATATGCCATCTTTGAAGAAGCCAACCATAGAGCATGACCCCTGTTGAAATCTAAATCATCCGATGACACTAAGCTAGTTGACTTTGTTCCTGGTGATTCATCCAAGCAGTTCAGTATCAGTGATAATCTGGATTAGAAATTGGAATGCACACTCATCGAGTTCATCCGTGAGAACCGAGACATCTTTGCATGGAAATCCTCAGACATGCCAGGTGTACCGAGGGAACTTGCTGAGCACACTCTTAATATTGATCCTATGTTTAAACCGGTCAAGCAATTCCTTCTCCGTTTTAATGAAGAGAGGTGCAAGGCCATTGGTGAAGAAGTGGCCCTAGTCTTGGCGGCTGGGTTTATTGTTGAAGTTTTTCATCCTGAGTGGTTGGCTAACCCGGTGCTGGCACTTCAGAAAAACGATACTTGGCGTATGTGTGTGGATTACACAGACCTAAACAAGGCATGTCCAGCTGATCATTTTGCTCTCACCCGTATTGATCAGATCATTGATGCTACGGTGGGTTGTGAACATTTGAGCTTTTTGGATGCTTACTGTCGGGTGGTAGGTGCGACATATGCCAACGGGTGGCTTATCATTGTGGGAGCTAGTAAGACATCGCTGATGCCTGGAAACGGGATGAGGTGAAGACATGCACGCCGGCGAATCTTACCCAGCTTCGGGGCTCTCCGTGGAGATAACACCCCTACTGCTGCTCTGCGGGGTCTCCGCATGATCACTAGATGGACAAGTAGCTACACAATGCTCCTTGAGCTGTTTGGTGGGAGGAGGAAGAAGGGCACGACTAGCTTGCTTCTTCTCCTGGTGTGGTGTCTAAAACTAGCTGAGGGTCGAACCCTTTGCATGGGTGCCCCGGGAGGTTTATATAGGCCTACCCCCCGGGGGTACAATGGTAATCCAACTGGGCGCGGGTCCCAGCCGTCTGTGACTGCGCTCGCCGGCTTCTGCGCCGGCTGCTGGGGCCCGCCGACTGGTGGGTCCCGCCGGCTGCCGGCCGCTTGGTCGACAGGCAGGCCCCACTGTCCAGGACCTGGTCGGCGGCTGATCACTGTTGCTCTATCTTGGTGACGTGGGCTTCGTCGTGGTAGGCGTGGCTACAGTGCCGCCGCCCGGCGGGCGATCGCTATAGCCTCACCGCGTCTTGTCTTCTTAATGGGGCGTCTCCTTCGAGGGAGGCGGCAAGCCGGCTGCGGGGAGCCGGCTCCGCCTTGGGCCGACTAGGGGAGGCATGGCCGCCTTCGGGTGTCTCTCTGCCCGAAGGGGCCCACCGCCCGTGGGCCGTACTGGTAGCCCGTCGTGGATGACATCAGGGGCAGTGTGGCAACAGTGTCACGCCGGACGGGTCAAGGCCACCCGTACGGCGCACTGTGCCAGGCGTGCTCCGGGATTCGGGGGTGGCTGGCCTCACTGTAGCCACGCCCCGTTGCACCGCTGTTAGGTGGGTGCAAACTTTGAGGGTACGGTCTCGACCGCTTTATGGGAGCCGGCTTCTTGGAGTCGGCCTTCTCGCGGCCGGCTTCTCTAAGTCGGCCCTCCCATGGCTTTCTTCATGAGGGCTAAAGTCGGGCCGCCTTCCGAAAGCCAGCTTGGGTGACAGCCAGCAAGGGGAAGGCGGCCCCATGTCTTGGATTCTTGAGAGCCGGACGGGCTCGTAATTTTTTTAGAAGGGCCAGGGGAAAGCCGGCTAGGCTACCCATGGCTATTTACTCCGACACTTACTCTCGTTATCATCAGATCAAGATGGCGGTTAAGGACCAGGAGAAGACAGCTTTCATCACTCACTTTGGAGACCTCTGTTATGTATCGATGCCTTTTGGGCTCAAGAGTGCCCAGGCGACTTACCAGCGGTGTGTGGAAAATTACCTTCATGATCAGATTGGGCGTAATGTTCATGCTTATGTGGATGATATTGTGGTGAATTCCTGGAAGAAGGAAACCCTGATATATGATTTGAAAGAGACCTTTGACAATCTCCGGGTCTACAGGATGATGCTTAACCCGGCCAAGTGTGTCTTTGGTGTATCAGCAGGCAAGCTCTTGGGGTGTTCATTAATAAAGGCTATCACTTCCCTGGTTAAAACGGCGTGTATTAATGATGTTCAACATCTGGCGGGTTGTATTGCGGCCTTAAGCTGGTTCATAAGCCGGCTGGGTGAAAAGGATATCCCTCTAGACCATATGATGAAGAAGACAGATCACTTTGTGTGGAGTGATGCTGCTGATCATGCGTTTGAGGCCTTGAAGAAACAGTTAGTTGAGCCGCTGGTTCTTGCTGCTCCCATTAATAAAGAACCCTTGTTGTTGTATGTGGCTACCAATAGTCGAGCTATTAGCATGGCAATTGTGGTGGAAAGGAAGGAATCAGGCAAGGAGCATCCGGTTCAGCGGCCGGTTTATTACATCACTGAGGTGCTCATTGAGTCCAAGCAGAGGTATCCGCATTGGCAGAAGCTTGTATATGGGGTGTTCATGGCTAGTCGAAATCTCAAGCAATATTTTCTGGGTCATCCCATCACTGTGGTTAGTTCTTCTCCTTTAGGGGATATTATTCAAAACAGAGAAGCCACATGTCGGGTAGCCAAGTGGGCCATTAAGCTTGGAACCCATGGTTTGAAGTATATGCCTCGCACAGCCATCAAGTCTCAAGCACTTATGGACTTCATAAATTATTGGATAAAGCCGCAGATGCCTGAGGAGAAGCTGGATAGCACATATTGGACTATTCACTTCGATGGATCCAGGCAGTTGGAAGGCCCGGGGACTGGATTTATCTTGACTTCCCCACGAGGTGATAAATTTTGTTATGTTTTAAGGTTGATGTTCCCTTGTACTATGAGGCCTTGCTCCATGGTCTTCGAATGGCTAAGGAGATGAACTTAAGCCAGGTGAGGTGTTTTGGTGAATCATATTTGGTAGCTCAGCAAGTTTCAGGCACATGGGATTCTAAGGACCCACTCATGGCGGCTTATCGCCGAAAGGTTGATGCTATTGCTGGTAACTTCAAGGGATATCAACTGGAGCATGTTGATCGAAGGAAAAACGAGGTTGCTGATGCTTTAAGCCGGTTGCGATCCCAGCGTAAGCCGATGCCACCAAATATTTTCGTTGATATTCTCTATAATCCTTCAGTCAAACGAGGCACAGATGGTGGCGGCTCTTCATGCTATTCCTGGTTGGACAGTTCCATATTTGGCGTATATGACCCGGGGCGAGTTACCTGAAGATGAAACTTTGGCCAGGCAGATAACTCGGCGGTCTAAGTCAATGACTATTGTCAATGGAGATTTGCATCAACAAAGTGTTACAGGGGCGTTTCAACATCGTGTCTCTCCTGAAGAAGGTCGTGAGATCCTACGCGAGATTCATGAAGGATATTGTGGTCATCATGCCGGTCTAAGTCTCTCGTGGCCAAGGGTTTTCGTCATGGATTTCATTCGCTGACGGTTCATGCTGATGCAGAGGATTTGGTCAGTAAATGTGATGGTTGTCAAAATTTCTCAAGATGAGCTCATTTGCCAGCTCAAGAATTGAGGATGATTCCAATTGCTTGGCCGTTTCCAGTCTAGGGGCTTGATATGGCTGGACCTTTCAAAAGGTCCAAGGATAAAAAGACCCACCTTTAGTGGCGGTTGACAAATTCACAAACTAGGTTGAAGCAGAGCCGGTTAGTAAGTGTGACGCAACAACAACAGTTCAATTCATTAAAAAGGTGATTTTCCATTTCGTTTTTCCCCACAACATTATAACAGATAATGGCACCAATCTATTGAAGGGTGCTATGAAAGAGTTTTGTCAATGAGAGCACATTTGACTTGATGTATCATCAGTGGCTCACCCCCAGTCCAATGGTCAAGCTGAGAGAGCCAATGAAGAAATTTTGTGAGGCATCAAGCCCCGACTTATGGTCCCTTTGTAGAGGATGCCTGGTTGTTGGGTGGAGGACCCTCAGTGTTACGGAGCATCAATACCACCCCCAACAGATCGACGGGTTACACGCTTTTCTTCATGATTTACAGAGCAGAGGCGATTCTCCCTAGTGACATCTATCATGATTCGCCTCGTGTGGCGGCTTATGTTCAACCTGATAATGGAAAATCAAGTTAGGATGCTATTGACCTGTTTGATGAGGAGTGTGACCTTGCGGCGGCTCTTTCGCGATTTACCAGCAAGATCTGCGCCATTATCATAGCTGCCAGGTTAAAATTAGGACCTTTCAAGAAGGCGATTTGGTGCTCCGGCTTATCCAGGATCAAACAGATATGCACAAACTATCCCCGCCTTGGGAAGGACCCTTTGTGGTCAGCAAAAATCTGAACAATGGCTCATACTACCTTATCGATGTTCGAGACCACAAGGATGTTGGGGAACGTAGTAATTTCAAAAAAATTCCTACGCACATGCAAGATCATGGTGATGATATAGCAACGAGGGGAGAGTGTTGTCTACGTACCCTCGTAGACCGAAGCGGAAGCGTTGACGCAACGTAGAGGAAGTAGTCGTACGTCCTCCGGTTCAACCGATCCAAGTACCGTTACTCCGGCACCTCCGAGTTCTTGACACGCGTACAGCTCGATGACGCACCCTCGATCTCCGATCCACCAGAGGCGCCCAGGAGGAGTTCCGTCAGCACGACGGCGTGGTGACGATCTTGATGTTCTCCTGTTGCAGGGCTTCGCCTAAGCACCGCTACAATATGACCGAGGTGTAATATCGTGGAGGGGGGCACCGCACACGGCTAAGGAACGATCAATGATCAACTTGTGTGTTCTAGGGTGCCCCCCTACCCCCGTATATAAAGGAGGGAGGGAGGAGGTGGCCGGCCCTAGGGGGGGCGCGCCATGAGGAGGGGGAAACCTACTCCAAGTAGGTTTCCCTCTCTTTTCCTTATCTTATTTGGAGGGGGAAGGAAAGAGTACTAGTATTAGGAAGTAGTACTAGTAGTAGTAATAGGAAGAGGGGGGAGGAGAAAGGAAAGGGGGGGCCGGCCCCCTCCCCAATTCGGATTGGGCTTGGGGGGGCGCGCCCCCCTCCCTTGCTCCTTCTCTCTTCTTCCTACATGGGCCCAATAAGGCCCATATACCTCCCGGGGGGTTCCGGTAACCTCCTGGGGCTCCAAACTTCTCCGAAACTTTTCCGGTGTCCAAATATATCCGTCCAATATATCAATCTTTATGTCTCGACCATTTCGAGACTCCTCGTCATGTCCGCAATCATATCCGGGACTCCGAACAACCTTCGGTACATCAAAATACATAAACTCATAATATAACTGTCATCGAAACCTTAAGCGTGCGGACCCTACGGTTCGAGAATGATGTAGACATGACTGAGACACATCTCTGGTAAATAACCAATAGAGGGACCTGGATGCCCATATTGGTTCCTACATATTCTACGAAGATCTTTATCGGTCAAACCGCATAACAACATACGTTGTTCCCTTTGTCATCGGTATGTTACTTGTCCGAGATTCGATCGTCGGTATCCAATACCTAGTTCAATCTCGTTATCGACAAGTCTCTTTACTCGTTCTGTAATACTTCATCTTATAACTAACTCATTAGTTACATGCTTGCAAGGCTTAGGTGATGAGCATTGCCGAGAGGGCCCAGAGATACCTCTCCGACAATCGGAGTGACAAAACCTAATCTCGAATTATGCTAACTCAACATGTACCTTCGGAGACACCTGTAGTACTCCTTTATAATCACCCAGTTACATTGTGACGTTTGGTAGTACCCAAAGTGTTCCTCCGGTAAACGGGAGTTACACAATTCTCATAGTTACAGGAACATGTATAAGTCATGAAGGAAGCAATAGCAGAATACTAAACGATCAAGTGCTAAGCTAACGGGATGGGTCATGTCAATCACCTCATTCTCCTAATGATGTGATCCCATTAATCAAATGACAACACATGTCAATGGTTAGGAAACATAACCATCTTTGATTAATGAGCTAGTCAAGTAGAGGCACACTAGTGACTATATGTTTGTCTATGTATTCACACATGTATCATGTTTCCGGTTAATACAATTCTAGCATGAATAATAAACATTTATCATGAAATGAGGAAATAAATAATAACTTTATTATTGCCTCTAGGGCATATTTCCTTCAGTCTCCCACTTGCACTAGAGTCAATAATCTAGATTACATAGTAATGATTCTAACACCCATGGAGTCTTGGTGCTGATCATGTTTTGCTCGTGAGAGAGGCTTAGTCAACAGGTCTGCAACATTCAGATCCGTATGTATCTTGCAAATCTCTATGTCTCCCACTTGGACTTGATCCCGAATGGAATTGAAGCGTCTCTTGATGTGCTTGGTCCTCTTGTGAAATCTGGATTCCTTTGCCAAGGCAATTGCACCAGTATTGTCACAGAAGATCTTCATTGGTCCCGATGCACTAGGTATGACACCTAGATCGGAAATGAACTCCTTCATCCAGACTCCTTCATTTGCTGCTTCAGAAGCAGCTATGTACTCCGCTTCACATGTAGATCCCGCCACGACGCTTTGTTTAGAACTGCACCAACTTACAGCTCCACCGTTTAATAAAAACACGTATCCGGTCTGCGATTTAGAATCGTCCGGATCAGTGTCAAAGCTTGCATCGATGTAACCATTTACGACTAGCTCTTTGTCACCTCCATATACGAGAAACATATCCTTAGTCCTTTTCAGGTATTTCAGGATGTTCTTGACCGCTGTCCAATGATCCACTCCTGGATTACTTTGGTACCTACCTGCCAAGCTTATTGCTAAGCATACGTCAGGTCTGGTACACAGCATTGCATACATGATAGAGCCTATAGCTGAAGCATAGGGAACATCTTTCATTTTCTCTCTATCTTCTGCTGTGGTCGGGCATTGAGTTTGACTCAACTTTACACCTTGTAGCACAGGCAAGAATCCTTTCTTTGCCTGATCCATTTTTAACTTTTTCAAAATTTTGTCAAGGTATGTACTTTGTGAAAGTCCTATTAAGCGTCTTGATCTATCTCTATAGATCTTGATGCCCAATATGTAAGCAGCTTCACCGAGGTCTTTCATAGAAAAACTTTTATTCAAGTATCCCTTTATGCTATCCAGAAATCTTATACCATTTCCAATTAATAATATGTCATCAACATATAAAACTAGAAATGCTACAGAGCTCCCACTCACTTTCTTGTAAATACAGGCTTCTCCAAAAGTCTGCATAAAACCATATGCTTTGATCACACTATCAAAACGTTTATTCCAACTCCGAGATGCTTGCACCAGTCCATAAATGGAACGTTGGAGCTTGCACACTTTGTCAGCACTTTTTGGATCAACAAAACCTTCAGGTTGCATCATATACAACTCTTCTTCTAGAAATCCATTCAAGAATGCAGTCTTGACATCCATTTGCCAAATTTCATAATCATGAAATGCAGCAATAGCCAACATGATTCGGACAGACTTAAGCATCGCTACGGGTGAGAAAGTCTCATCGTAGTCAACCCCTTGAACTTGTCGAAAACCTTTTGCAACAAGTCGAGCTTTGTAGACAGTAACATTACCATCAGCGTCAGTCTTGTTCTTAAAGATCCATTTATTCTCAATGGCTTGCCGATCATCGGGCAAGTCAACCAAAGTCCATACTTTGTTTTCATACATGGATCCTATCTCAGATTTCATGGCCTCTAGCCATTTTGCGGAATCTGGGCTCATCATCGCTTCCTCATAGTTCGTAGGTTCATCATGGTCTAGTAACATGACTTCCAGAATAGGATTTCCGTACCACTCTGGTGCGGATCTTACTCTGGTAGACCTACGAGGTTCAGTAGAAACTTGATCTGAAGTTTCATGATCAATATCATTAGCTTCCTCACTAATTGGTGTAGTTGTCACAGGAACCGGTTCTTGTGATGAACTACTTTCCAATAAGGGAGTAGATACAGTTATCTCATCAAGTTCTACTTTCCTCCCACTCACTTCTTTCGAGAGAAACTCCTTCTCTAGAAAGGATCTGATTTTAGCAACGAAAATCTTGCCTTCAGATCTGTGATAGAAGGTGTACCCAATTATCTCCTTTGGGTATCCTATGAAGACACATTTCTCCGATTTGGGTTCGAGCTTATCTGGTTGAAGTTTCTTCACATAAGCATCACGGCCCCAAACTTTGAGAAACGACAACTTTGGTTTCTTGCCAAACCACAGTTCATAAGGCGTCATCTCAACGGATTTTGATGGTGCCCTATTTAACGTGAATGCGGCCATCTCTAAAGCATAACCCCAAAATGATAGCGGTAAATCGGTAAGAGACATCATAGATCGCACCATATCAAGTAAAGTACGATTACGACGTTCGGACACACCATATCGCTGTGGTGTTCCAGGTGGCGTGAGTTGCGAAACTATTCCACATTGTTTCAAATGTAAACCAAACTCGTAACTCAAATATTCTCCTCCACGATCAGATCGTAGAAACTTTATTTTCTTGTTACGATGATTTTCTACTTCACTCTGAAATTCTTTGAACTTTTCAAATGTTTCAGACTTGTGCTTCATCAAGTAGATATACCCATATCTGCTCAAATCATTTGTGAAGGTGAGGAAATAACGATATCAGCCACGAGCCTCAACATTCATCGGACCACATACATCTGTATGTATGATTTCCAACAAATCTGTTGCTCTCTCCATAGATCCGGAGAACGGTGTTTTGGTCATGTTGCCCATGAGGCACGGTTCGCAAGTACCAAGTGATTCATAATCAAGTGATTCCAGAAGTCCATCAGTATGGAGTTTCTTCATGCGTTTTACACCGATATGACCTAAACGGCGGTGCCACAAATATGTTGCACTATCATTATCAACTCTGCATCTTTTGGCTTCAACATTATGAATATGTGTATCACTACTATCGAGATTTAATAAAAATAGACCACTCTTCAAGGGTGCATGACCATAAAAGATATTACTCATATAAATAGAACAACCATTATTCTCTGATTTAAATGAATAACCGTCTCGCATCAAACAAGATCCAGATATAATGTTCATGCTCAACGCAGGCACCAAATAACAATTATTCAGGTCTAAAACTAATCCCGATGGTAGATGTAGAGGTAGCGTGCCGACCGCGATCACATCGACTTTGGAACCATTTCCCACGCGCATCGTCACCTCGTTCTTAGCTAATCTTCGCTTAATCCGTAGTCCCTGTTTCGAGTTGCAAATGTTAGCAACAGAACCAGTATCAAATACCCAGGTGCTACTGCGAGCATTAGTAAGGTACACATCAATAACATGTATATCACATATACCTTTGTTCACTTTGCCATCCTTCTTATCCGCCAAATACTTGGGGAAGTTCCGCTTCCAGTGTCCAGTCTGCTTGCAGTAGAAGCACTCAGTTTCAGGCTTAGGTCCAGACTTGGGTTTCTTCACTTGAGCAGCAACTTGTTTGCCGTTCCTTTTGAAGTTCCCCTTCTTCTTCCATTTGCCCCTTTTCTTGAAACCAGTGGTCTTGTTGACCATCAACACTTGATGCTCCTTTTTGATTTCTACCTCCGCGGCTTTCAGCATCGCGAAGAGCTCGGGAATAGTCTTGTTCATCCCTTGCATATTATAGTTCATCACAAAGCTCTTGTAGCTTGGTGGCAGTGATTGGAGAATTCTGTCAATGACGCTATCATCCGGAAGATTAACTCCCAGTTGAATCAAGTGATTATTATACCCAGACATTTTGAGTATATGCTCACTGACAGAACTATTCTCCTCCATCTTGCAGCTGTAGAACTTATTGGAGACTTCATATCTCTCAATCCGGGCATTTGCTTGAAATATTAACTTCAACTCCTGGAACATCTCATATGCCCCATGACGTTCAAAACATCGTTGAAGACCCGGTTCTAAGCCGTAAAGCATGGCACACTGAACTATAGAGTAGTCATCAGCTTTGCTCTGCCAGACGTTCTTAACGTCGTCAGTTGCATCAGCAGCAGGCCTGGCACCCAGCGGTGCTTCCAGGACGTAACTCTTCTGTGCAGCAATGAGGATAATCCTTAGGTTACGGACCCAGTCCGTGTAATTGCTACCATCATCTTTCAACTTTGCTTTCTCAAGGAACGCATTAAAATTCAACGGAACAATAGCACGAGCCATCTATCTACATATAAACATAGACAAGCAAAATACTATCAGGTACTAAGTTCATGATAAATTTAAGTTCAATTAATCATATTACTAAAGAACTCCCACTTAGACAGACATCTCTCTAGTCATCTAAGTGATTACGTGATCCAAATCAACTAAACCATGTCCGATCATCACGTGAGATGGAGTAGTTTCAATGGTGAACATCTCTATGTTGATCATATCTACTATATGATTCACGCTCGACCTTTCGGTCCCCGTGTTCCGAGGCCATATCTGTATATGCTAGGCTCGTCAAGTATAACCTGAGTATTCCGCGTGTGCAACTGTTTTGCACCCGTTGTATTTGAACGTAGAGCCTATCACACCCGATCATCACGTGGTGTCTCAGCACGAAGAACTTTTGCAACGGTGCATACTCAGGGAGAACACTTCTTGATAATTAGTGAGAGATCATCTTAAAATGCTACCGTCAAACAAAGCAAGATAAGATGCAAAAAGGATAAACATCACATGCAATCAATATAAGTGATATGATATGGCCATCATCATCTTGTGCTTGTGATCTCCATCTTTGAAGCACCGTCGTGATCACCATCGTCACCGGCGCGACACCTTGATCTCCATCGTAGCATCGTTGTCGTTACGCCATCTATTGCTTCTACGACTATCGCTACCGCTTAGAGATAAAGTAAAGCAATTACAGGGCGTTTGCATTTCATACAATAAAGCGACAACCATATGGCTCCTGCCAGTTGCCGATAACTTCTGTTACAAAACATGATCATCTCATACAATAAAATATAGCATCATGTCTTGGCCATATCACATCACAACATGCCCTGCAAAAACAAGTTAGACGTCCTCTACTTTGTTGTTGCAAATTTTACGTGGCTGCTACGGGCTTAAGCAAGAACCAATCTCACCTACGCATCAAAACCACAACGATAGTTTGTCAAATAGACTCTGTTTTAACCTTCACAAGGACCGGGCGTAGCCACACTCGGTTCAACTAAAGTGAGAGAGACAGACACCCGCCAGCCACCTTTAAGCACGAGTGCTCGTAATGGTGGAACCAGTCTCGCATAAGCGTACGCGTAATGTCGGTCCGGGCCGCTTCATCTCACAATACCGCTGAACCAAAGTATGACATGCTGGTAGGCAGTATGACTTATATCGTCCACAACTCACTTGTGTTCTACTCGTGCATATAACATCAACGCATAAAACCTAGGCTCGGATGCCACTGTTGGGGAACGTAGTAATTTCAAAAAAATTCCTACGCACATGCAAGATCATGGTGATGATATAGCAACGAGGGGAGAGTGTTGTCTACGTACCCTCGTAGACCGAAGCGGAAGCGTTGACGCAACATAGAGGAAGTAGTCGTACGTCCTCCGATTCAACCGATCCAAGTACCGTTACTCCGGCACCTCCGAGTTCTTGACACGCGTACAGCTCGATGACGCACCCTCGATCTCCGATCCAGCAGAGGCGCCGAGGGGGAGTTCCGTCAGCACGACGGCGTGGTGACGATCTTGATGTTCTCCTGTTGCAGGGCTTCGCCTAAGTACCGCTACAATATGACCGAGGTGTAATATCGTGGAGGGGGGCACCGCACACGGCTAAGGAACGATCAATGATCAACTTGTGTGTTCTAGGGTGCCCCCTACCCCCGTATATAAAGGAGGGAGGGAGGAGGTGGCCGGCCCTAGGGGGGCGCGCCATGAGGAGGGGGAAACCTACTCCAAGTAGGTTTCCCTCTCTTTTCCTTATCTTATTTGGAGGGGGAAGGAAAGAGTACTAGTATTAGGAAGTAGTACTAGTAGTAGTAATAGGAAGAGGGGGAAGGAGAAAGGAAAGGGGGGGCCGGCCCCCTCCCCAATTCGGATTGGGCTTGGGGGGCGCGCCCCCCTCCCTTGCTCCTTCTCTCTTCTTCCTACATGGGCCCAATAAGGCCCATATACCTCCCGGGGGGTTCCGGTAACCTCCCGGGGCTCCAAACTTCTCCGGAACCTTTCCGGTGTCCAAATATATCCGTCCAATATATCAATCTTTATGTCTCGACCATTTCGAGACTCCTCGTCATGTCCGCAATCATATCCGGGACTCCGAACAACCTTCGGTACATCAAAATACATAAACTCATAATATAACTGTCATCGAGACCTTAAGCGTGCGGACCCTACGGTTCGAGAACGATGTAGACATGACTGAGACACATCTCTGGTCAATAACCAATAGCGGGACCTGGATGCCCATATTGGTTCCTACATATTCTACGAAGATCTTTATCGGTCAAACCGCATAACAACATACGTTGTTCCCTTTGTCATCGGTATGTTACTTGTCCGAGATTCGATCGTCGGTATCCAATACCTAGTTCAATCTCGTTATCGACAAGTCTCTTTACTCGTTCTGTAATACTTCATCTTATAACTAACTCATTAGTTACATGCTTGCAAGGCTTAGGTGATGAGCATTGCTGAGAGGGCCCAGAGATACCTCTCCGACAATCGGAGTGACAAAACCTAATCTCGAATTATGCTAACTCAACATGTACCTTCGGAGACACCTGTAGTACTCCTTTATAATCACCCAGTTACGTTGTGACGTTTGGTAGTACCCAAAGTGTTCCTCCGGTAAACGGGAGTTACACAATTCTCATAGTTACAGGAACATGTATAAGTCATGAAGGAAGCAATAGCAGAATACTAAACGATCAAGTGCTAAGCTAACGGGATGGGTCATGTCAATCACCTCATTCTCCTAATGATGTGATCCCATTAATCAAATGACAACACATGTCAATGGTTAGGAAACATAACCATCTTTGATTAATGAGCTAGTCAAGTAGAGGCACACTAGTAACTATATGTTTGTCTATGTATTCACACATGTATCATGTTTCCGGTTAATACAATTCTAGCATGAATAATAAACATTTATCATGAAATGAGGAAATAAATAATAACTTTATTATTGCCTCTAGGGCATATTTCCTTCAAAGGACCCACACACTTCGTCGGAGGAGACCCGCTGGCCATGGAATATTGCTCATCTTCTATCTTACGACACCTGAGCCACTGGCTCTTGTGATGTACATATTTTGACAATGTATATATTATGATGAATATAATAAAGCTGGCATCCCTGATAATTCAGGGCCTCTGTCATTTCATTTCTGAGAATAATGAGTCTTTATTGTCACTTCATATGATCACTTGGGGGCTTCCTGCTCATTGAGCATAGCTATGACTACTCTCTTGATCCGGCTTGTACGCCATAGTTACCAAACACTTGGGGGCTTCCTGCTCATTGAGCATGGCTATGACTACCCTGCTAATCCGGCTAGTATGCCTATGTAACACCCACAATGCGGCTATATCTCCCACGTGTCGGAGCACGACTTAGAGGCATAACCGCATTGTAGGCATGTCGCAAGAGGGGTAATCTTTACACATCCCATGTACTGAATAAGAAAGAGGTACAGAGTTGGCTTACAGTCGCCACTTCACACAATACATAAATATAGCATTACATCATCCAGATACAATCAAGGTCCGACTACGGAACCAAAATAAAGACAACCCCAAATGTATAAGATCCCCGATCGCCACAACTGGGCTCCACTACTGATCGTCTAGAAAGGAAAAGTAGTAACGTCCTGAGTCCTCATCGAACTCCCACTTGAGTTCAGTCGCATCCCCTGGAATGGTATCATCAGCACCTACATCTGGTTTTGGAAGTAATCTGTGAGTCACGGGGACTCAGCAATCTCACACCCTCGCGATCAGGACTATTTAAGCTTATGGGTAGGGAAAAGTAGTGAGGTGGAGCTACAGCAAGCACTAGCATATATGGTGGCTAACATACGCAAATGAGAGCGAGAAGAGAAGGCCAAAGCACGGTCGAGAATCTATGATCAAGAAGTGATCCTAGAACTACTTACGTTCAAGCATAACATGAGACCGTGTTCTCTTCCTAGACTCTGCCGAAAAGAGACCATCACGGTTAAACACGCTGTTGATCCATTTTAATAAGTTAAGTTTCAAGTTTTCTACAACCGTACATTAAGAAATTCCCATCTGCCCATAACCGCGGGCATGGCTTTCGAAAGTTCAAAACCCTGCAGGGGTGTCCCAACTTAGCCCACCACAAGCTCTTACGGTCAACGAAGGATATTCCTTCTCCCAGGACGGCCAGATCAGACTCGGAATCCCGGCTACAAGACATCTCGACAATGGTAAAACAAGACCAGCAAAGCCACCCGAATGTGCCGAAAAATCCCGATAGAAGTTGCACATATCTCGTTCTCAGGGCACACCGGATTGTCCAAACTTCCGATAGGCCAACCCAGAGTTGCCCCTAGTGGCCACCAGCGGCTGACAAGTTGGACCAACACTCAGAGGAGCACTAGCCCGGGGGTTTAAAATAAAGATGACCCTTGAGTCCGCGGAACCCAAGGGAAAAAGGCTTAGGTGGCAAATGGTAAAACGAAGGCTGGGCCCTGCTGGAGGAGTTTTATTCAAGGCGAACTGTCAAGGGGCTCCCATTATAACCCAACCGCGTAAGGAACGCAAAATCAAGGAACATAACACCGGTATGTTGGAAACTAGGGCGGCATGAGTGGAACAAAACACCAGTCATAAAGCCGAGCCTTCCACCCTTTACCAAGTATATAGGTGCATTAAAGTAAACAAGATATAATAATGATATCCCAACAATAATCATGTTCCAACAAGGAACAAACTCCAATCTTGACCTGCAACTAGCAATGCTATAAGAGGGGCTGATCAAAGCGGTAACATAGCCAAACAACGGTTTGCTAGGACAAGGTGGGTTAGAGGTTTGACATGGCAATATGGGAGGCATGATATAGCAAGTGGTAGGTATTGCGACATAGGCATATCAATAGAGCGAGCAACTAGCAAGCAAATATAGAAGTGATTTCGAGGGTATGGCCATCTTGCCTGCAAAGTTCTCCGAGTTGACGTAAGCTTGATCCTCGTAAGCGTACTCAACGGGTTCCTCGATCACGTACTCATCTCCTGGTTCTATCCAAAGCAAGAACACAAGCAAGGGAAACACAATCAACCACGGTGCAATGCGCAAGCAACATGATGCAAAACATGGCATCATATGCAGGATGTGATATGGAATGCATATGCGTGCTTCGGAAGGGAAAGATTGAACCAGACCTCAAATTGTAAAACCAAGAGTGCCGCTGGAAAGGTGAGTTGATTTCGGTCGAAATCGATATAAAGATCACCGGAATCGGATGCACGGTTTGCAAAAGGCAAGCAAAACAATAATGGCACAATTCTGCGATTAACAGCATGATGCCATCTAGAATGCAACAAGAAATTAAGTTACTACACTCTAACATAGCAACAAAGTACATGACAGTGATCCGCTCAAGATGCTTGACAAAAGATGAACACTGAGCTACGGCTAAATCACACAATAGTAGGTTCAAACAAGCATGGCAAAAGTGCAAAAGATATCAGGTTCACATACTTGCTACACGATGAAAATAACATGTCAGGATTTAACATCAGGAAGCAATGTTTAGAGCAAGATAACAACATGCTACAGGAACATATCATGGCAAATCAAGGCATGGCATGAAACTACCCAAGCATATAACAAAAGTCCCTTACTGGCCATAAGCCAAAATGGATCAGAAAATATGGTGGCACCCATGTACATAGCAATTTTCATTAAAAGATTCAGACTTTGCAGAAAATTGGACATGGCAAAAACAGAGTTACCTAGGCATGTTTGCAAGCTCGACGCACTCACCACAAGGCATTACATGAAAAACTAAGCATACACGCAGCAAGAAGACATGTTCAAGAAGCTAACCATGGCAAGAACCATCTCATAGCATTCAAGGATCAAGTACAACAACCTTGGCAAAATTGAATAACATGTAAACAATCTGACAGGAACATTTTATAGCAAAAGTAGAGCAAGATTGAGTCATGCTAGGATACTCCATAGTTGCAAACAAAGACATGGATGGATAGAACATAACAGTATCTCAAAATCATCCTTACCGAACATGCTCAAAAGAGGCATGGATCACTCTGTAGCAACATGAATACATGGCATAAAATTAACATCAGGGAAATGACTTAGAAGAATTCTAAGTCCCTGAAATTAGCAACATCACGAGGGCTACTTTGCATGCTTGTGCTAGTCACCACATTGATCACAAAAATACATGGTATACACCCCTGTAAAGATGGCATGGCATAGCCCAAAACACATGTAGGGCTCAAGTTTGTAGGAGGCACGCATTAATCAGGGCAAAAATGACAAATGCCCATAATTTGATAAGAAACAGAAACTAACATTATATAGCACTCTTGCAACAGCATTTTAGGCATCGAGATGGCCTCAAACAAACATGGTGCAATGGAATGAAATGAAGAGCACATCCTAGCGAACAATTTGATATATTACACGCCCAAAACGGAGCTACGGATGAAGATGGCATAAAATTTATTAGGAAATTGACTTGGATGAAAAAAATCACCTCCGAAACTAGATCTAGGGTTTCGGGGCATGCAGATCGAGGTGGCGGTGCGAGCTCGCTGGAGAACCGGCCGGAGCAGCGGGGAAGGCGGCGGCCGGGCTCGGGGTCGCCAGATTCGGTCGCTCCTCGACTGGATCTGGCCGGAGCCCAAGAGGGCGAGGAGGCGGGAGCGGCCGGTGCGGCGCGGGATCCGCGGCGGCGGCCGGAGGCCCTGGTCGGCGGCGAGCAGCGGGCGAGATGGCGGCGAAGCTCGGGCGGCGGGCACGCAGAGGAGCAGGGTGGCGGGGACGATGCGGGAGGCGCGAGGCGGCGATGGGCTAGGCGGGCCCGCTACGGGATCGTCGGGCTGCGGCGGCGGGTGGCGGCGGAGAGGCCACGTGTCAGGCACCCATAGGCTGCGGGCGGCAGCGTGAAGTTGTCCGGAAGGCGGCGGACATGTGCAGTGGCTTCGGGGCGATTTGATCTAGGGTTTCGCCTGAAATTTCAGAGGGGGCATATATTTATAGGTAGAGGGAGCTAGGAGAGTCCAAATGGAGTGTGGTTTTTGGCCACGCGATCGTGATCGAACGGCCGAGAGGATGGAGGGGGTTTGGAAGGGTTTTGGGTCAATTTGGAAGGGTGTTGGGCTGCAACACACATGAGGTCTTTACGGTTCCTCGGTTAACCGTTGGAGTATCAAACGAACTCCAAATGGCACGAAACTTGACATGGGGTCTACCGGTAGTATACCAACGCCACTTGGAAAATCTCATTCCAATCCGAGAACGTTTAACACCCGCACACGAGAAGAAGCAAAAAGGGGACACCGGAGGACGTAGGATTGCCGGAATGCAAAACGGACAACGGGCAAAATGCTCGGATGCATGAGACGAACACATATGCAAATGCGATGCACATGATGACATGGTATGAGATGGATGACATGGACAACATGCAAAACAAAGACAAAACCCAACCACGAGGAAATAACATAAATTAGAGCCGAAACTGGCAAGAGTTGGAATGCAAATATGGCAAGTTACATACGGGGCGTAACAACACTCCACCACTACGAAAGGATCTCATCCTGAGATCTAGGACTGGAAAAACTCTAGATATTCGAAATGGAGGTGGTCCTCGCGTTCCCAGGTGGCTTCACGGTCTGAATGATGTGACCACTTCACTTTCAGGAATTTGATAGACTTGTTGCGAGTCTTGCGCTTAGTTTCTTCAAGGATAGCAATAGGATGCTCATGATGAGACAGGTCTTCTTGGAGATCAATCTCTTCGAAATTGATGGTGCGTCAGGAGTCTTGAAACACTTGCGAAGCTGAGACACGTGAAACATGTCGTGCACGTTTGCAAAGTTGGATGGAAGCTCAAGTTGATAGGCGAGATCGCCTCTTTTGCCAATGATCTTGAAAGGACCCACGTATCTAGGGGCATGCTTCCTTTGATACCGAAGCGATGAGTACCTTTCATTGGAGAGACGCGGAGGTAGACATGGTCTCCGATCTCGAAAGCCAAGTCACGATGCTTGCTATCATACTAACTCTTCTGGCGCGATTGCGCGGCTTTGAGATTTTCACGAATGACTTTGCACATTTCTTCAGCCTCTATGATCAAGTCATTGCCAAGAAGTTGGCGTTCACCAGTCTCTTACCAATTAAGAGGAGTACATCACTTCCTGCCATAGAGAATCTCGAATGGGGCCTTGCTCGAACTCACTTGGAAGTTGTGGTTGTAGGAGCACTCGGCATATTAAAGACAATCTTCCCACTTCATACCAAAAGAAATGACACAAGCCCTGAGCATATCTTCAAGAATTTGATTGACTCGCTCGACTTGTCCACTAGTTTGAGGATGAAAGGTTGTGCTGAAGCGAATGCTGGTGCCCATAGCCTTCTGAAAAAGAATCCCAGAACTTAGAAGTGAAGATGCTTCCACGATCTGAAGATATCAACTGCGGAATGCCGTGCAAAGAGACAATCCTGGAGGTATATAGCTCTGCCAACTGAGCTGCTGTGATAGATTCTTTGATAGGAAGAAAATGAGCCACTTTAGTGAGCTTGTCGATGACAACGAAGATAGCATCATTGCCACGCTTGGACTTGGGAAATCCAGTCATGAAGTCCATCTCAATATGATCAAACTTCCATTCTAGAATGTCAAGAGGTTGGAGGAGACCAGCTGGTCGTTGGTGTTCTACTTTCACTCTTCTGCAGACATCACATTCATTCACGAACTGAGCAATCTCGCGCTTCATTCGAGTCCACCAATACGACTGCTTGAGGTCATGGTACATCTTTGTACTTCCAGGATGAATAGAAAGGAGTGAATTGTGAGCCTCGTTCATAATGACTTTACGAAGTTCACCCTTAGGAACAACAATGCGATCCTTGAAGAATAGAGTATCTTTGTCATCAAGGCGATAACACTTGTACTTGGGTTGGCTCTTGGCAATCCCAATCTTCACCTTCTTCACCATAGCATCAAGAAGTTGAGCCTCACGAATTTGATCTTCCAAAGTAGGAGGGACTTGGAGGTTGGCAAGGAATCCTTGAGGAACAACTGTGAGATTAAGTTTGCGGAAAGCTTCACAAAGATCTGGTTGGAAGGGCTTGAGAATCAAACTGTTGTAGTAAGCCTTCCTGCTCAAAGTGTCATCAATGACATTGGCCTTGCCTGGAGTATATTCAATACTCAAATTATACTCTTGAATCATCTTGACCCAACGAGTCTGCCTGAGGTTGAGGTTGGGCTGAGTGAAGATGTACTTAAGACTCTTATGATCAGTGAAGATGTCCACTTTTCTTCCCAACAAGAGATGTCTCCATGTTAAAAGAGCATGGACAACTGCCACCAACTCGAGGTCATGAGTGGGGTAGTTCTTTTCGTTGGGCTTCAACTGGCAAGAGGTATAGGCCACAACTTTCTTCTCTTGCATTAACACAGCACCGAGATCTTGCAGGGAAGCATCATAGAAAACCTCGAATGGTTTGGATTCATCAGGAGGAGCCCGAACTGGAGCTGTGACTAACTTCTCTTTGAGGGTGTTGAAAGCGATGTCATATTCAGGCGTCCAGACATACTTCACATGATTTTGGAGGAGGTTGGAAAGAGGGTTCACGATCTTAGAGAAATTCTCAACGAATCTTCGACAATAGCTTGCGAGCCCAAGGAAGCTGCGGAGTTGCTTCACATTCTGAGGCAGTTCCCAATTCACAATTGCAGACACCTTCTCAGGATTAATAGCTATGCCCTTGGCGGAGATGATATGCCCAAGGTAGATAACCTCATCGAGCCAAAACTCGCACTTTGAAAACTTCGCATAGAACTGATGTTCTCTGACTTTGTCCATCACCAATCTCAAATGCTTGGCATGATCCTCTTTGTTCTTGGAAAAGACCAAAATGTCATCGAGATAGACTAAGACGAAGTCATTTGTGTAGGGGTTGAAGATGAAGTTCATCATGCGAGAGAACATTGGAGGAGCATTGACAAGGCCGAAAGACATGACAGTGTATTCATAAGAACCATAGCTTGTTCTGAACGTTGTCTTGGGGATGTCTTGTTCACGAATGCGAATCTGATGATAGCCCATACGGTGGTCAAGCTTGGAGAATACTTGAGCACCTTTGAGCTGCTCGAAAAGCTCTTTGATGTTGGGAAGTGGGTACTTGTTCTTTATGGTCTTCTTGTTCAATGGACGGTAGTCGACACAAAGTCTGTATGTTCCATCCTTCTTATTGACAAAAAGAACACCACATCCCCATGGAGAAGAACTTGGTCGGATGAGACCCATATGCTCTTGTGTATCGAGTTGTTACTTCAGCTCCTTCAACTCTTCTGGTCCAAGCTTGTAAGGACGTTTGCAAACAGGTTCCGTACCAGGTTCAAGATCAATGAAGAATTCAACTAGCCGGTGAGGAGGCGTTCCTGGAAGCTCTACTGGAAAGACGTCTTGATATTCACAAACGACTGTAATCTGAGAGATGGCATTCAACTCACCCTTCTCATTGAGAGAAAACAGTCGAATGGTATCATCACGAGCGGCAAAGACGATCACATCCTCAGACGAGTGTGTCAATTGAATCTGCCCGGCAGCACAATCAAGCTGAGACTTGTGCTTAGAAAGCCAGTCCATGCTGAGAATAAGATCAATATCCGAATTACCAAGGACCATTGGAGAAGACAGAAACTTATAGTCACCCATCTTGATAGAAACCTCCGGAACCATATAGCTTGCATGCAAGCATTTACCCGGTGAGACAACTGCTAACGGGCTAGGCAAATCTTGGAAAACCCACTCATGCTTAGATGCAAATGGTCTTGAGATGAAACAATGCGATGCACCAGTATCAAAAAGAACTTTTGCAGGAATATCTTTAACAGGAAGGTTACCCATGATCACTTCTGAAGAGTCCTCTGCGTGAGCTGCGTTCATCATGTTGACCTTTGCAAACTTAGGATTATGCTTGACCACTGGATTGCTGGCAGATCTCACAGGAGGAGGCGTCAGAAGACGCCTTTGGTTGAAGCATTTGTTTGCATAGTGGCCCTTCTGCTGACACTTGTTGCACGTAACCTCTGAGAGCGGCCGGTGATACGGAGCACTTGACCTTGGAGCATGAGACGAAGCATTGTTCTGAAAGGCTGGGTTGGGTGGGTGGGAAGATCCATTGCCACCTTTGCTCTTCTGCTGATAAGGCTGACGGAACAGAGGAGGAGGACGCAACCAGTACTTTTGCTGCTTAGCTACCACTTGAGTTGAAGAAGAAGAAGGAGTTGCATCTCTGACTCTCTTCTTGGAAGCATCGCACTTGAGCTGAGAAGCCTCTTGCTTTAATGCCATATTGTAGAACTCATCATACTTTTTCGGCTCAAAAAGCACAAGAGCCAGTTGCAGATCTTCTCTGAGGCCACCTCTGAACTGATAAATCATGCCCTTCTCGTCAGGGACGTCTTGCTTGGCGAAGCGAGCGAGCTTCTTGAACATGATGTTGTATTGGTAAACAGACAAGCTGCCTTGCTTCAGATTGTGGAACTCCTCACGCTTACTCTCAACAACACTCTGAGGAATGTGGTGAGCTCTGAAATCTTGGCGGAAATCATCCCAGGAAATTACACGACCTCCTCTGGAATCTTTGTATTGTTGATACCACTCAGCAGCTTGGTCTTTGAGTTGGAACGAAGAAAACTTGACAAAGTCCTCAGGCCTGACATTGCCACACTCAAAATGTTTCCAGATATCCACGAGCCAATCATCAACGTCTGTGGTCTCGACACAGTTACTGAAGGTCTTCGGCTGGTTTGCGAGGAACTGGTTGAGGGTAGCAAACTGAGTTTGATTGTTGCCATTGCCTTGATTTCCTTGGTTGCGCTCTTGCAAAGGGTTGCATAATCTACTGCGTGTTGGCGTTGGTAGCGGCCATTGCATCTTGCCATGCCTCCGGAGGTGGAGATGGTGGCGGTGGTTCCGGATTCTGACGCGTTGGAGGAGCCATCCGGAAGAGGGTGACATCCGTTAGCATCTTGAAAGACATATATTCAAGCTGAATCAAATGGATCAAAATTGCAACATATATCCTTAACATTTGAACAAGAATGAAAGAATGAATTCCAAAGTAAATGATCACACTTCCATAAATTGAGAAGCCACTTAGATAGTGGTAGATGAATAAAGCAACAAGGTACGGATATGAACAAATACTTGGTAAGGATTACCCAATCACAAACCAAATATCCGCGGGAAGAAATACTAGAGCTACATGAATTCCCACCTATGAAACTCCCGAAACTTTCCGGTTATGCAATCAGGTGTTGGGGATACAAGGGAAGCATAATATCTCACCCAAAACTAGCAAATCCTACAACCAGTTGTATCCATCCTTCAACACATAACCAAGAAACCTTTGGAAATCATTTACCTCAACTTAGAAAAGCATCCGTTATACGAGTTATGGCAATACTCCCGAACTCCCGCCCCAGTACTGGGCGGCGTCGAGGTTATCTCACCAACAACTACATAAAAGAGACTTTCTATGTCGGCGAAACTCAGGTATTCCAGAACTGCAACGATAAAATTGTGACGACAACACCTCGGAGCTCAACTCCCCGAGACACTGCCACAACCCCTAAATGTCAGGAGGCACCAAGAATAATGTTCTCATCACAAAACCATCGGAACGATTCCAAGATACCCCCGTGATCCTAAATTTTTTTAGTGAAATTTGAGAAGAGAAGAGTCAAAACTCTACGTCAGGATGCCTCACCAGAGCGACGAAGGGACTGAGGAGTAAAAAGAATCCTACTCTCCGATATATATAATCCTAAAAGACTCAAAACATTTTTCTAGACTCAACAACGCCAGCGATTCGATCAAGCAGGGGGCTCCTAAGTCGGGAAAGGCTCTGATACCAACTTGTAACACCCACGGTGAGGCTATATCTCCGACGTGTCGGAGCATGACTTAGAGGCATAACCGCATTGTAGGCATGTCGCAAGAGGGGTAATCTGTACACATCCCATGTACTGAATAAGAAAGAGGTACAGAGTTGGCTTACAATTGCCACTTCACACAATACATAAATATAGCATTACATCATCCAAATACAATCAAGGTCCGACTACGGAACCAAAATAAAGACAACCCCAAATGCATAAGATCCTCGATCGCCCCAACTGGGCTCCACTACTGATCATCTGGAAAGGAAACGTCGTAACGTCCTGAGTCCTCATCGAACTCCCACTTGAGTTCAGTCGCATCCCCGGGAATGGTATCATCGGCACCTGCATGTGGTTTTGGAAGTAATCTGTGAGTCACAGGGACTCAGCAATCTCACACCCTCGCGATCAAGACTATTTAAGCTTATGGGTAGGGAAAAGTAGTGAGGTGGAGCTTCATCAAGCACTAGCATATATGGTGGCTAACATACACAAATGAGAGCGAGAAGAGAAGGCCAAAGCACGGTCGAGAATCCATGATCAAGAAGTGATCCTAGAACTACTTAGGTTCAAGTATAACACGAGACCGTGTTCTCTTCCCGGACTCCGCCGAAAAGAGACCATCATGGTTACACACGCTGTTGATTCATTTTAATTAAGTTAAGTTTCAAGTTTTCTACAAGACATCTCGACAATTGTAAAACAAGACCAGCCAAGCCACTCGAATGTGCCGACAAATCCCGATAGGAGCTGCACATATCTCGTTCTCAGGGCACACCGGATTGTCCAAACTACCGACAGGCCAACCCAGAGTTGCCCCTGGTGGCCACCGGCGGCTGACAACTTGGACCAACACTCAGAGGAGCACTGGCCCGGGGGTTTAAAATAAAGATAACCCTTGAGTCCGTGGAACCCAAGGGAAAAAGACTTAGTTGGCAAATGGTAAAACCAAGGTTGGGCCTTGCTGGAGGAGTTTTATTCAAGGCGAACTATCAAGGGGCTCCCATTATAACCCAACCGCGTAAGGAACGCAAAATCAAGGAACATAACACCGGTATGACGGAAACTAGGGCGGCAAGAGTGGAACAAAACACCAGGCATAAGGCCGAGCCTTCCACCCTTTACCAAGTATATAGGTGCATTAAAGTAAACAAGATATAATAATGATATCCCAACAATAATCATGTTCCAACAAGGAACAAACTCCAATCTTCACCTGCAACTAGCAACGCTATAAGAGGGGCTGAGCAAAGTGGTAACATAGCCAAACAATGGTTTGCTAGGACAAGGTGGGTCAGAGGTTTGACATGGCAATATGGGGGGCATGATATAGCAAGTGGTAGGTATCGCGGCATAGGCATAGCAATAGAGCGAGCAACTAGCAAGCAAAGATAGAAGTGATTTTGAGGGTATGGTTGTAACGCCCCAAGTCCGGAGCTTCAGATGCCTTCCATGTTTTAGAGTGTTGTCGGGTGTTTCGTTTTGGTTCGTTGCATCATGTGCATTGCATCATGTCATCATGTCATAAATCTTTTGCATCTCATCTAAATAAATGGCATGGATCTTTGATCCATTTAAACCGAGGGAATTCACTTGGTGATTCTCTTTATAACATATCCTCCCAATATTAGGGGGGTATAATAAATATTCCATCCCTTGGAAATTACCGCAACACACTTGCAAAATATTCCATGCTTTTCTTACTATATTCCTCGTCTCTAAACTTTGCCCTAAATTCTTTCTTCAACTTTCCGGAGTTCCACCAGTAACCTCAACATTTTTGGACACTTCTATAACCAAGCCCTAGTTCAAACCCATTTGAATTAAATTCAAATGAGTTTGAATGACATCTTCCAATCTTGCCTCTCCTATTTTTCGTGGACCGTGCACACTTTTACGCGTTCGTGAAAATAATCCCTGTGCCCAGATTCCACCCCTACCTTCTCTTTCTTTTCTTTCTCTTTTCTGTTTTGTTTTAAAAAGGAAAAGGTGAAAGAGAAGAGGGAAGGAGTGAGCAGCCCAACAGGCCTCTGGCCACTTCCCTCCCCACGCTGGGCGACCTCCTAAGTCCAGCCGCAGCCAGGCCTACCCACCTTGGGCCAAGGCCCATCTCCCTAACTCCTCCAAACCCTAGGCCCAGCCATCCCATTCCCACCTAAACCTAGCCCGATCCCCTCGCGCCCCCCTTCTCTCGGTCTCCCTCTCGTTCCAGCAGCGCCGCCATATCCCCTCGATCCCCATCTCTCTCTTGCCCGATCCCCTAGCGCTCCTCGCAGCACCACCTCCCCCGATCCATCTCTTCTCCCTTCGTCCTCCACCTGCACCGCACCATAGGTAGAGAGGAGCGAGCACCGCCTCCTCGTTCCTCATCCTTCTTCACCTCCTCGCCTCCCGTCGCATGGCCCGGCGCCAACACAGCTGCTGCTTCGCCGTCCTTCAGCTCATCGTCGCTTCCTTGCCCATCTCCGGCGCCATGCGGGTGGGCGCCACTGCCGGAGCAACTCCTTCCGCCGCATCGCCGGAGTACGCCGAGCGCCACCTACCCCATTTGGCTCCCTCGCCGGAGGCCGCCACCGCGACCCTGCCAGACACCGCCGACCCGGAGCACTGCGCCTCGGCCCCTGCCATGGGTACTGCGCCTGTGTCTTCGGCGCCCAACTGGAGCAGGGCCCCATGGACGCCAAGTCTCCCCATCGCTTCCCCGCCTCTCTGCCGCGCCAGGGACTCGAGCCCTCCACGCGCGTTGCCGCATGGCTGCCGAGCCTGCCTCTGTCGTCATGCCCTTCTCCAACACCGCCCCATCGCCTCCTCGCTGCTTCTTGTCCATCTACAGCCATAGTCCGACAGTAGCTCCACGAACACCTCCATCCGGTGCCTCCATGGACCTCCTCGAGTTTGGCCACACCTCGACCCGCAGGACCGAGAAACGCCAAGTACCATCAAGTTCCTGATGGATGCGCCAAGTCCCTAGCAAGACCCGTTTTCCGTCAAGTTCGACTACACGGCTATGACCTCGGAGTTGGACCGCAAGCGCCAAGTACCCCACCGGCAAGACCACACGTACGCTCGAACGGCTACATACCGAAACGTTAAGTACCTCGTCGATACGTGTACGACTACCATCGCCGAAGACCGCGAGTACAACTACTTCCACATCGCGCCGTGTACGACTACCGTTGCTTGGGTTTGACAAGACACCGAGTACCACTACGTTAGCCATGTACATAATACACCAAGACCGGACCGACAAGTTCCCCGAGAACGTATGTACCGCTACCGTCGATGTGCTTTTCGTCAAGTTCCACTACCGATGACCCCGAATGACTATGAAACATGAATGACTACTTCCCTCGATGAAATCCGCTCTGGAAATGCTCGCTTCGAAGGTATAACAGCCAAGACGACCTTCCGATAATGAATGCATGTCGTATGAGATGCACCCTTGTTTGCCTCGAGTCCGAACTGTCGGTGCACATTGCCCCTCTTTCGCCTTGCACCTAACCCGTGGGAACCCGGTTACCGGGAGCACCCCACCGTTCATCGCATGACACGCTCCCGTCACTTTCTTTTGCACCGACGTTTCAATGAGTTGTCGGAACCGGAACGTTGCCGTGGCACCGTTTCCTTATCGTCACCGTGGCACCCCTTTCATTTCCGCCACGATGACAAATGTTTCATAATGCTCTTGTCAAATTTAATAAACATTGCATAAACTTGTTCATGTCATCCGCATCATGATACAACAATTAAAATGTTTAGATTGTTGTTGCACCAAATTACTAATGCATATGGGGATTCACCGGATTCGTTATTTGTTATATCCGGCCCCATTTAAATTGTTTAGTTGGTGTAGTTTTGTTATGCCTCACCTCTTGCCATGTTTAACAACATTTAAATTTGTTGATTACCTAACCGAGAGTGAACTAAATAATTGATGTGGTGTTCCGTCAATATGCAACTCGTTGCATATTGAGCTCCACTTAAGTTGTAGGATTGCTTGTGCACTTTGCCATGCCATGACTCATTAAACCGGACATGCATCATACTTGTTTGCGCATCATGCCATGCTTATGTCGTGGTTGTTTACTATGTTGTTTGCTTCTTTCCGGTGTTTGCTTCTTCGGGTTGGTTCCGGTAACGTCGCGTTTGTGAGGACCCGTTCGTCTACATCCGTTTGTCTTCTTCATGGACTCGTTCTTCTTCCTTGCGGGATCTCAGGCAAGATGACCATACCCTCGAAATCACTTCTATCTTTGCTTGCTAGTTGCTTGCTCTTTTGCTATGCCTATGCTGTGATACCGACCACTTGCTTATCATGCCTCCCATATTGTTAAACCAAGCCTCTAACCCACCTTGTCCTAGCAAACCGTTGTTTGGCTATGTTACCGCTTTGCTCAGCCCCTCTTATAGCGTTGTTAGTTGCAGGTGAAGATTGAAGCTTGTTCCATGTTGGAACATGGATATTTTGTTGGGATATCATGATATATCTTATTTAATTAATGCATCTATATACTTGGTAAAGGGTGGAAGGCTCGGCCTTATGCCTGGTGTTTTGTTCCACTCTTGCCGCCCTAGTTTCCGTCATATCGGTGTTATGTTCCCGGATTTTGCGTTCCTTACGCGGGTGGGTTATAATGGGAACCCCTTGACAGTTCGCTTTGAATAAAACTCCTCCAGCAAGGCCCAACCTTGGTTTTACCATTCACCACCTAGCCTCTTTTTCCCTTGGGTTAGGCCAGCCCAAGGGTCATCTTTATTTTAACCCCCCCCCCCGGGCCAGTGCTTGTCTAAGTGTTGGTCCGAACTGAGTAGACTGCGGGGCCACCTCCGGAAAACTTGAGGGCTGGTTTTACTCGTAGGATGTCTCATCCGGTGTTGCCCTGAGAACGAGATATGTGCAGCTCCCATCAGGATGTCGGCGCATCGGGCGGCTTTGCTGGACTTGTTTTACCATTGTCGAGGATGTCTTGTAGAACCGGGATACCGAGTCTGATCGGAATGTTTCGGGAGGAGGTCTATTCCTTCGTTGACCGTGAGAGCTTGTCATGGGCTAAGTTGGGACACCCCTCCAGGGTTTTGAACTTTCAAAAGCCGTGCCCGCGGTTATGGGCAGATGGTAATTTGTTAATGTCCGGTTGTAGAAAACCTGAAGTTGACCTTAATTAAAATGCATCAACCGCGTGTGTAACCGTGATGGTCTCTTTCCGACGGAGTCCGGGAAGTGAACACGGTGTTGGAGTTATGCTTGGCGTAGGTTGTTTTAGTATCACTTCTTGATCATATTTTATCGACCGTGCTTTTCCTTCTCTTCTCGCTCTCATTTGCGTATGTTAGCCACCATATATGCTAGTCGCGTGCTGCAGCTCCACCTCATACCTTTACCTTTCCCATAAGTTTAAATAGTCTAGATCGCGAGGGTGTGAGATTGCTGAGTCCCCGTGACTCACAGATTACTTCCAAAATCAGCTTGCAGGTGCTGTTGAACCGTGCAGATGACGCAACCAAGCTCAGGAGGAGCTCGATGAAGATCTTGTCCTTTGTGTCGTTACGTTCTAGTTGATCAGTAGTGGAGCCCAGTTGGGGTCGATCGGGGACCGTGTAGCATTTGGGGTAGTCTTCTTTTATTTTGGTCCGTAGTCGGACCTTGATTGTATCTGGATGATGTAATGCTTTATTCATGTAATTGTGTGAAGTGGCGATTGTAAGCCAACTATGTATCTCTTTCGTTTATGTATTACATGGGTTGTGTGAAGATTACCTCACTTGCGACATTGCTTTCAATGCAGTTATGCCTCTAAGTCGTGCTTCGACACGTGGGAGATATAGCCGCATCGAGGGTGTTACAAGTTGGTAATCAGAGCCTTCCCTGACCTTAGGAGCCCCCACTGCTTGATCGTTTTTAGCGGCCGAGTTGTGTCTAGAAAAAATGTTTTGAGTCATTTAGGAATTATATATCGGAGAGTTTAGGAATTCTTTTTACTTCCCAGTCTCCTCATCGCTCTGGTAAGGCATCCTAACGTAGAGTTTTGACTCTTCTCTTCTCAAATTTCACTAAATTTTTGTTGGATCACGCGGGTATCTTGGAATCGTTCCGATGGTTTTGTGACGAGAACATTGTCTTGGTGCCTCCTGTCAAGGGTTTTGTGGAAGTGTCCTGGGGAGTTGAGCTCTGAGGTGTTGTCGTCATAATTTTATCGTTGCAGTTCTGGAATACCTGAGTTTAGTACGCCGACATCGAAAATCTCTTTTATGCAGTTCGTTGGTGAGATAACCTCGACGCCACCCAGTACTGGGGCGGGAGTTCGGGAGTATTGCCATAACTTGTATAACGGATGCTTTTCGAAGGTTGAGGTAGACGATTTTCGAAGGTTCTGTGTTGAAGGATGGATACAGCTGGATGTAGGATTTGCTAGTTTTGGGTGAGATATTATGCTTCCCCTGTATCCCCAACACCTGATTGCATAACCAGAAAATTTCGGGAGTTCATAGGTGGGAATTCAAGTAGCTCTTAGGATATCTTCCGACAGATGTATGATATGAAATTGGGGTTCGACGTCTAGTGGTCCATTTATTCACGGTCGGTTTTACAGTGGTCTCGTTGTGTCTTAAAGAGTCCTTGGCTATGCCGACTCGAGGACGCTTCCTATGTCATGTGCACTGCCTTGTACATGATGGTGCTGTACGATCGAGCCCGTGTAGGCCCCACCACGAAAACTTCGGACGAAATCTCTATCATATGTTTGTTCTGGCTTATTCTGCAAGCCAATCCTTTGTTTTGTTTTGAGTTGTGGTATTCAAGTTGCTTCAATGTCAAGTGTTGATTCCATACCTTCCCCAAATGGTGTTCTCATACTCCAATGTGAATACTAATCCTTCTCGATCATCGAGTTTGTCATTTCAATTTCTTTTCAACTGGCGTGTTTCTCTTCAAGTGGATCCGATCATTTCAACATCCGCAAGATCAAGTATCAGTTCTTCTCAACGCTATTTGTTTCATCCATCTCCAAATTGCCTTTGTTTTTCCCGCCCGCCCACCCGTTTTCTTCAACAATTCAGATTTCTTATTCAAGTATCCTTTTATTGATGGGAAGTCTCTCCATCCTTTTTTCGTCAATATTCTTATCCGGTGATTCTCATGATGATTTTAACGGAGTTTCTAGTGCACCATTATTCATTCTTTTTCTTCTCTGGTGGAACCAAGTCAAGCTTTGTGGATCATATCCTTTTTCCTCATTTCAAATAACTTTTCTTACCGGTGCACCTCTTTATCATCCACCTCTCGCTATTCATTTGTTCCGGAATGCTAAAGATATCTCAGAAGATTCGTGTTTCCACTCTTAATCCGTTCAAGCTATTTTGAGGATGTTATCTCATTCAAGCCATTTAATTCAACCGGTGCAATCTCTCCTTTAATCGTTCTATGGTGTTTCTTTTGAGTGGGCCCTAACCCACAGGTCTTCTCCCAGGATCTTACCTGACTCTTCTTATTTTCCCGGAGCTATCCTAAATTCATTTCAAATTTGACGTAAGAATGATTCATCATCTATCATATGTTTTTCTCCAAGTTCTTTCAAATTCTTTTCACCGTTGGCTCAACCTTTCTATTCGTCATCCCGGAGTATCTCAACAAGTCTTGGTGGTGTTTCTCGTTGTCATTCTCGAATTTTGAGGACTGAAGAAGATTTTCCTCTCAATCTTGCTCCATTCTCTTCAAGATTCATGATTCTAGCTTGTTGCCATTCTCTCATAATTGTTCGATTGTGAGAATTCTTTTTATCCATCTGGAGCAATTCAGGAGCCTTTTCAGTTTGTTCATCCGGAGTCCATCAATTCAGGTTTATTCATTCTCAGCTTTCAGCTATCATTCTCCAAATTTTACCGGCGCTTCGTGCAAGTGATCTTTAATCGGCTCGTGATCTCTTTGTTCACTTGTATCTAAATTTCCCCAAGTATCCTCATTCGTTTTCCAATTCTTCACGGTGTTTTTCTTTATCTTTTCTCCAATCGTTTTTTAATTCTTACGGTGGTTCGTGCAAGATTCCTCTTCTTTCGTTATCATATCAAATTCATTTGTTGTTTCGATTCCACCGGTGTTTCGTGGAAGGCATCCTCAAGTTGGCGCTATATCTATCTTAATCCTTTCTACGAGAATAAGTAGTATGCCAATTCCATTGCTTGTCATCAATTTTAATTGGTGAAGGATACGCATAATGTAATTCTTACTCTTGTTTCATCGAGTTTATTCAATTCCTGTTTTTCCGGAGTGGCTCATCATACTCATTCTTGGTTTCAAGTGCTCATCTTTCTTTCCCGGAGTTCCAAGCTCTCATCATCACGAAGTTCCATCTTAAATCATTACAAGGTTTCACCTTCTGTTTTCAACTTCTCTTTCTTTTCGTTATCCTTTTGTTTATCGGAGTTCTTCATGGAGGCTCTACATGTTGGTTCATCAAGGATTTAATTCCTTTTCGAAGTGTTCATTGAGATTCTTTTCTAAAGGAGCTCAAGTATTCTTCTTCGTGCAATCCGAAGTGCAATTCCTTCTACCATATCATTGGAGATGGTATTATGTCATTCTTGATAATTTGAGTTCATGTTTCATGATTCACATGTTGTTAAGAATGAGATATTTTAAATTCATCAACCTCTTCGTTGGAGTTATCTTGTGTCATATTTCACCTAAAGCCTTCCATAAGGTATGTTGCTATTTATGGTGCTTATAATTGACCCAAGTTCTTCATTTATCCTCCCGGTGAAATAAGTTTCTCGTCTCCTCGTTCTTATCAACCCAATCAAATTTTTTCCGTGAGTGGCAAGTTGTCACCTCATAATGTTGAGATGCCTTCTATAAGTCCACTTCAAGTTTGTCCTTCCGTTGTTGGTGTTCCAACAACTCGGTTCGACCCTTCTCCTAAGGATGCCTTTTCCAAGCTCATTCGAGATAGAAGATATTGTTTTCTCCTTCCGTTCATTCCATTCCATTTCTCTCTTTTCTTCCGGAGGCATTGTGATGTTGCTGTCTTCGTCACATCAACTCATTTTGCCAAGTTCATATTCTTTTCCTTGCTTATCCCATTTAACCGGAGTTTTGTGTCCTCTGTTCAAGTTCTTTCATTTTATCAAGTCCTTCATCTCTTTTCAACCGGAGTGCTGTTTGAATTTCTTCTTCCTTGTTCTTTTTCCTAACGGAGTGCTTTCAACTTCGCTCTTTCTCGTTGCATTCTTTCTTCCAATTTGTTCAACCTTTTCAAGGTCCTTTGGTTTCACTCGTTTGTCAAAGAAGCAAACTTAGTTTTACCTCTTCTCTTTCTCTTCCGTTTTTCCCTCTGGTGCCATACTAGATCTCGGGACGAGATCCTCTCGTAGTGGTGGAGTGTTGTAACGCCCCAAGTCCGGAGCTTCAGATGCCTTGCATGTTTTAGAGTGTTGTTGGGTGTTTCGTTTTGGTTCGTTGCATCGTATGCATTGCATCATGTCATCATGTCATAAATCTTTTGCATCTCATCTAAATAAATGGCATGGATCTTTGATCCATTTAAACCGAGGGAATTCACTTGGTGATTCTCTTTATAACATATTCTCCCAATATTAGGGGGCTATAATAAATATTCCATCCCTTGGAAATTACCGCAACACACTTGCAAAATATTCCATGCTTTTCTTACTATATTCCTCGTCTCTAAACTTTGCCCTAAATTCTTTCTTCAACTTTCCGGAGTTCCACCAGTAACCTCAACATTTTTGGACACTTCTATAACCAAGCCCTAGTTCAAACCCATTTGAATTAAATTCAAATGAGTTTGAATGACATCTTCCAATCTTGCCTCTCCTATTTTTCGTGGACCGTGCACACTTTTACACGTTCATGAAAATAATCCCTGTGCCCAGATTCCACCCCTACCTTCTCTTTCTTTTCTTTCTCTTTTCTGTTTTATTTTAAAAAGGAAAAGGTGAAAGAGAAGAGGGAAGGAGAGAGCAGCCCAGCAGGCCTCTGGCCACTTCCCTCCCCACGCTGGGCGACCTCCTAAGTCCAGCCGCAGCCAGGCCTACCCACCTTGGACCAAGGCCCATCTCCCTAACTCCTCCAAACCCTAGGGCCAGCCATCCCATTCCCACCTAAACCTAGCCCGATCCCCTCGCGCCCCCCTTCTCTCGGTCTCCCTCTCGTTCACGCAGCACCGCCATATCCCCTCGATCCCCATCTCTCTCTTGCCCGATCCCCTAGCGCTCCTCGCAGCACCACCTCCCCCGATCCATCTCTTCTCCCTTCGTCCTCCACCTGCACCGCACCACAGGTAGAGAGGAGCGAGCGCCGCCTCCTCGTTCCTCATCCCTCTTCACCTCCTCGCCTCCGGTCGCATGGCCCGGCGCCAACACAGCTGCTGCTTCGCCGTCCTTCAGCTCATCGTCGCTTCCTTGCCCATCCCCGGCGCCGCGCGGGTGGGCGCCACTGCCGGAGCTACTCCTTCTGCCGCATCGCCGGAGTACGCCGAGCGCCACCTACCCCGTTCGGCTCCCTCGCCGGAGGCCACCACCGCGACCCTGCCGGACACCGCCGACCCGAAGCACTGCGCCTCGGCCCCTGCCATGGGTACTGCGCCTGTGTCTTCGGCGCCCAACTGGAGCAGGGCCCCATGGACGCCAAGTCTCCCCATCGCTTCCCCGCCTCTCTGCCGCGCCAGGGACTCGAGCCCTCCACGCGCGTTGCCGCATGGCTGCCGAGCCTGCCTCTGTCGTCACGCCCTTCTCCAACACCGCCCCATCGCCTCCTCGCTGCTGCTTGTCCATCTGCAGCCATAGTCCGACAGTAGCTCCACGAACACCTCCATCCGGTGCCTCCTTGGACCTCCTCGAGTTTGGCCACACCTCGACCCGCAGGACCGAGAAACGCCAAGTACCAGCAAGTTCATGATGGATGCGCCAAGTCCCTAGCGAGACCCGTTTTCCGTCAAGTTCGACTACACGGCTATGACCTCGGAGTTGGAACGCAAGTGCCTAGTACCCCACCGGCAAGACCACATGGACGCTCGAACGGCTACAGACCGAAACGTTAAGTACCTCATCGATACGTGTACGACTACCATCGCCGAAGACCGGGAGTACAACTACTTCCACATCGCGCCGTGTACGACTACCGTTGCTTGGGTTCGACAAGACACCGAGTACCACTACGTTAGCCATGTACATAATCCACCAAGACCGGACCGACAAGTTCCCCGAGAACGTATGTACCGCTACCGTCGATGTGCTTTTCGTCAAGTTCCACTACCGATGACCCCGAACGACTATGAAACGTGAATGACTACTTCCCTCGATGAAGTCGATTCGATCTGGAAATGCTCGCTTCGAAGGTATAACCGCCGAGACGACCTTCTGAGAATGAATGCATGTCGTATGAGATGCACCCTTGTTTGCCTCGAGTCCGAACTGTCGGTGCACGTTGCCCCTCTTTTGCCTTGCCCCTAACCCGTGGGAACCCGGTTACCGGGAGCACCCCACCGTTCATCGAATGACACGCTCCCGTCACTTTCTTTTGCACCGACGTCTCAATGAGTTGTCGGAACCGGAACGTTGCCATGACACCGTTTCCTTATCGTCGCCGTGGCACCCCTTTCATTTTCGCCACGATGACAAATGTTTCATAATGCTCTTTCAACTTTTAATAAACATTGCATAAACTTGTTCATGTCATCCGCATCATGATACAACAATTAAAATGTTTAGATTGTTGTTGCACCAAATTACTAATGCATATGGGGATTCACCGGATTCGTTATTTGTTATATCCGGCCCCATTTAAATTGTTTAGTTGGTGTAGTTTTGTTATGCCTCACCTCTTGCCATGTTTAACAACATTTAAATTTGTTGATTACCTAACCGAGCGTGAACTAAATAATTGATGTCGTGTTCCGTCAATATGCAACTCGTTGCATATTGAGCTCCACTTAAGCTGTAGGATTGCTTGTGCACTTTGCCATGCCATGCCTCATTAAACCGGACATGCATCATACTTGTTTGCGCATCGTGCCATGCTTATGTCGTGGTTGTTTACTATGTTGTTTGCTTCTTTCCGGTGTTTGCTTCTTCGGGTTGGTTCCGGTAACGTCGCGTTTGTGAGGACCCGTTCGCCTACATCCGTTTGTCTTCTTTATGGACTCGTTCTTCTTCCTTGCGGGATCTCAGGCAAGATGACCATACCCTCGAAATCACTTCTATCTTTGCTTGCTAGTTGCTTGCTCTTTTGCTATGCATATGCTACGATACCGACCACTTGCTTATCATGCCTCCCATATTGTTAAACCAAGCCTCTAACCCACCTTGTCCTAGCAAACCATTGTTTGGCTATGTTACCGCTTTGATCAGCCCCTCTTATAGCGTTGTTAGTTGCAGGTGAAGATTGAAGCTTGTTCCATGTTGGAACATGGATATTTTGTTGGGATATCATGATATATCTTATTTAATTAATGCATCTATATACTTGGTAAAGGGTGGAAGGCTCGGCCTTATGCCTGGTGTTTTGTTCCACTCTTGCCGCCCTAGTTTCCGTCATATCGGTGTTATGTTCCCGGATTTTGCGTTCCTTACGCGGTTGGGTTATAATCGGAACCCCTTGACAGTTCGCTTTGAATAAAACTCCTCCAGCAAGGCCCAACCTTGGTTTTACCATTCACCACCTAGCCTCTTTTTCCCTTGGGTTAGGCCAGCCCAAGGATCATCTTTATTTTAACCACCCCCCCGGGCCAGTGCTTGTCTAAGTGTTGGTCCGAACTGAGTAGACTGCGGGGCCACCTCAGGGAAACTTGAGGGCTGGTTTTACTCATAGGATGTCTCATCCGGTGTTGCCCTGAGAACGAGATATGTGCAGCTCCCATCAGGATGTCGGCGCATCGGGCGGCTTTGCTGGACTTGTTTTACCATTGTCGAGGATGTCTTGTAGAACCGGGATACCGAGTCTGATCGGAATGTTTTGGGAGGAGGTCTATTCCTTCGTTGACCATGAGAGCTTGTCATGGGATAAGTTGGGACACCCCTGCAGGGTTTTGAACTTTCAAAAGCCGTGCCCGCGGTTATGGGCAGATGGGATTTTGTTAATGTCTGGTTGTACAAAACCTGAAGTTGACCTTAATTAAAATGCATCAACCGCGTGTGTAACCGTGATGGTCTCTTTCCGACGGAGTCCGGGAAGTGAAAACGGTGTTGGAGTTATGCTTGGCGTAGGTTGTTTTAGGATCACTTCTTGATCATATTTTATCGACCGTGCTTTTCCTTCTCTTCTCGCTCTCATTTGTGTATGTTAGCCACCATATATGCTAGTCGCGTGCTGCAGCTCCACCTCATACCTTTACCTTTTCCATAAGTTTAAATAGTCTTGATCGCGAGGGTGTGAGATTGCTGAGTCCCCGTGACTCACAGATTACTTCCAAAATCAGCTTGCAGGTGCTGTTGAACCGTGCAGATGACGCAACCAAGCTCAGGAGGAGCTCGATGAAGATCTTGTCCTTTGTGTCATTTCGTTCTAGTTGATCAGTAGTGGAGCCCAGTTGGGGTCGATCGGGGACCGTGTAGCATTTGGGGTAGTCTTCTTTTATTTTGGTTCCGTAGTCGGACCTTGATTGTATCTGGATGATGTAATGCTTTATTCATGTAATTGTGTGAAGTGGCGATTGTAAGCCAACTATGTATCTCTTTCGTTTATGTATTACATGGGTTGTGTGAAGATTACCTCACTCGCGACATTGCTTTCAATGCGGTTATTCCTCTAAGTCGTGCTTCGACACGTGGGAGATATAGCCGCATCGAGGGTGTTACAAGTTGGTAATCAGAGCCTTCCCTGACCTTAGGAGCCCCCACTGCTTGATCGTTTTTAGCGGCCGAGTTGTGTCTAGAAAAAATGTTTTGAGTCATTTAGGAATTATATATCGGAGAGTTTAGGAATTCTTTTTACTTCCCAGTCTCCTCATCGCTCTGGTAAGGCATCCTGACGTAGAGTTTTAACTCTTCTCTTCTCAAATTTCACTAAATTTTTTTTTAGGATCACGCGGGTATCTTGGAATCGTTCCGATGGTTTTGTGACGAGAACATTGTCTTGGTGCCTCCTGTCAGGCGTTTTGTGGAAGTGTCCCGGGGAGTTGAGCTCTAAGGTGTTGTCGTCATAATTTTATCGTTGCAGTTCTGGAATACCTGAGTTTAGTACGCCGACATCGAAAATCTCTTTTATGCAGTTCGTTGGTGAGATAACCTCGACGCCACCCAGTACTGGGGCGGGAGTTCAGGAGTATTGCCATAACTTGTATAACGGATGCTTTTCGAAGGTTGAGGTAGATGATTTCCGAAGGTTCTGTGTTGAAGGATGGATACAGCTGGATGTAAGATTTGCTAGTTTTGGGTGAGATATTATGCTTCCCTTGTATCCCCAACACCTGATTGCATAACCAGAAAAATTTGGGAGTTCATAGGTGGGAATTCAAGTAGCTCTTAGGATATCTTCCGACAGATGTATGATACGAAATTGGGGTTCGACGTCTAGTGGTCCGCTTATTCAAGGTCGGTTTTACAGTGGTCTCGTTGTGTCTTAAAGAGTCCTTGGCTATGCCGACTCGGGGACGCTTCGAATGTCATGTGCACTGCCTTGTACATGATGGTGCTGTACGATCGAGCCCGTGTAGGCCCCACCACGAAAACTTCGGACGAAATCTCTATCATATGTTTGTTCCGGCTTATTCTGCAAGCCAATCCTTTGTTTTGTTTTGAGTTGTGGTATTCAAGTTGCTTCAATGTCAAGTGTTGATTCCATACCTTCCCCAAATGGTGTTCTCATACTCCAATGTGAATACTAATCCTTCTCGATCATCGAGTTTGTCATTTCAAAAGCCGTGCCCGCGGTTATGGGCAGATGGGAATTTGTTAATGTCCGGTTGTAGAAAACCTGAAGTTGACCTTAATTACAATGCATCAGCCGCGTGTGTAACTATGATGGTCCCTTTTCGACGGAGACCGGGAAGTGAACACGGTGTTGGAGTTATGCTTGGCGTAGGTTGTTTTAGGATCACTTCTTGATCATATTTTATCGACCATGCTTTTCCTTCTCTTCTCGCTCTCATTTGCGTATGTTAGCCACCATATATGCTAGTCGCGTGCTGCAGCTCCACCTCATACCTTTACCTTTCCCATAAGTTAAAATAGTCTTGATCGCGAGGGTGTGAGATTGCTGAGTCCCCGTGACTCACAGATTACTTCCAAAATCAGCTTGCAGGTGCCGTTGAACCGTGCAGATGACGCAACCAAGCTCAAGAGGAGCTCGATGAAGATCTTGTCCTTTGTGTCGTTTCGTTCTAGTTGACCAGTAGTGGAGCCCAGTTGGGGTCGATCGGGGACCGTGTAGCATTTGGGGTAGTCTTCTTTTATTTTGGTTCCGTAGTCGGACCTTGATTGTATCTGGATGATGTAATGCTTTATTCATGTAATTGTGTGAAGTGGCGATTGTAAGCCAACTATGTATCTCTTTCGTTTATGTATTACATGGGTTGTGTGAAGATTACCTCACTTGCGACATTGCTTTCAATGTGGTTATGCCTCTAAGTCGTGCTTCGACACATGAGAGATATAGCCGCATCGAGGGCGTTACAATGGTCATCTTGCCTGCAAAGTTCTCCGAGTTAACGTAAGCTTGATCCTCGTAAGCATACTCAACGAGATCCTCGATCACGTACTCGTCTCCCGGCTCTACCCAAAGCAAGAACACAAGCAATGGAAACACAATCAACCACGGTGCAATGCGCAAGCAACATGATGCAAAACACGTTATGATATGCGGGATGTGATATGCAATGCATATGCTTGCTTCGGAAGGGAAAGATTGAACCAGGCCTCAACTTGGAAAACTAAGAGTGCCGCTGTAAAGATGAATTGATTTCGGTCGAAATCGATATAAAGATCACCGGAATCGGATGCACGGTTTGAAAAAGGCAAGCAAAACAATAATGGCACAATTCTGCGATTAACAACACGATGCCATCTAGAATGCAACAAGAAATTAATCTACTGCACTCTAACATAGCAACAAAGCACATGGCAATGATCCACTCAAGATGCTTGACAAAAGATGAACACTGAGCTACGGCTAAATCACACAATAGCAGGTTCAAACAAGGATGGCAAAAGTGCAAAAGATATCAGGTTCACAGACTTGGTGAAAATAACATGTCAGGATATAACATCAGGAAGCAATGTTTAGAGCAAGATAACAACATGCTACAGGAACATATCATGGCAAAGCAAGGCATGGCATGAAACTACTCAAAGCATATAACAAAAGTCCCTTGCTGACTATAAGCAAAAAAAGATCAGAAAATATGGTGGCACCCATGTAAACATAGCAGGTTTCGTTAATAGATTCAGACTTTGCAGAAAACTGGACATGGCAAGAACAGAGTTACGTAGGCATGTTTGTGAGCTCGATGCACTCACCACAAGGCATTGCATGACAAACTAAGTATACACGCAGCAAGAAGACATGCTCAAGAAGCTAACCATGGCAACAACCATCTCATATCATGCAAGGATCAACTACAACAACTTTGGCAAAATTGAATAACATGTAAACAATCTGCCAGGAACATTTTATAGCAAAAGTAGAGCAAGCTTGTGTCATGCTAGGGTACTCCATAATTGCAAACAAAGACATGGATGGATAGAACATAACAATATCTCAAAATCACCCTTACTAAACATGCTCAAAAGAGGCATGGATCACTCTGTAGCAACATGAATACATGTTAAAAATAACATCAGGGAAATGACTTAGAAGAATTCTAAGTCCCTGAAATCAGCAACATCACGAGGGCTACTTTGCATGCTTGTGCTAGTCACCATATTGATCACAAAAATACATGGCATACACCCCTGTAAAGATGGCATGGCATAGCCCAAAACACATGTAGGGCTCAAGTTCATAGGAGGCACACATTAATCATGGCAAAAATGACAAATGTCCATAATCTGATAAGAAACCTAAACTAACTTTATATAGCACTCTTGCAACAACATTTTAGGCATGAAGATGGACTCAAACAAACATGGTGCAATGGAATGAAATGAAGAGCACATCCTAGCGAAAAATTTGATATATTACACGCCCAAAACGGAGCTATGGATGCAGAGATACGACACGAAAAAAATCACCTCCGAAACTGGATCTAGGGTTTCGGGGCACACGGATCGAGGTGGCGGCGCGAGCTCGCCGGAGAACCGGCCGGAGCAGCGGGGAAGGCGGCGGCCGGGCTCGGGGTCGCCGGATCCGGTCGCTCCTTGATCGGATCTGGCCGGAGCAGAAGAGGGTGAGGCGGCGAGGAGGCGGGAGCGGCCGGTGCGGCATGGGATCCGCGGCGGCGGCCGGAGGCCCTGGTCGGCGGCGAGTAGTGGGCGAGGTGGCAGCGAAGCTCGGGCGGCGGGCGCGCGGAGGAGCAGGGCGGCGGGCCTGCTACGGGCTCGCCGGACCGCGGCGGCGGTTGGCGGCGGAGAGGCCACGTGTCAGGCACCCAAAGGCTGCGGGCGGCGGTGCGAAGTTGCCCGGCAGGCGGCGGACATGTCCGGTGGCTTCGGGGCGATTTGATCTAGGGTTTTGCCAGAAATTTCGGAGGGGGCATATATTTATAGGTAGATGGAGCTGGGAAAGTCCAAATGGAGTGCGGTTTTTAGCCACGCGATCGTGATCGAATGGCCGAGAGGATGGAGGGGGTTTGGAAGGGTTTTGGGTCACTTTGGAAGGGTGTTGGGCTGCAACACACACGAGTTCTTTACGGTTCCTCGGTTAACCGTTGGAGTATCAAATTATCTCCAAATGGCACGAAACTTGACAGGCGGTCTACCGGTAGTATACCAAGGCCACTTGGCAAATCTCGGTCCAATCCGAGAACGTTTAACACCCGCACACGAGAAGAATCAAAAAGGGGACGCTGGAGGACGTAGGAGTGCCGAAATGCAAAACGGACAACAGGGAAAATGCTCGGATGCATGAGACGAACATGTATGCAAATGCGATGCACATGATGACATGATATGAGATGCATGACATGGAAAACATGCAAAACGAAGACAAGACCCTACCATTAGGAAATAACATAACTTAGTGCCGAAACTGGCAAGAGTTGGAATGCAAATATGGTAAGTTACATATGGGGCATTACAGCCTGGAATGAAATATTACTTTGGGGAAATTGTTAATGGACAAAGCTTTGATGACCCTTGTAATAGGCTTGGACACCTTGTGTATTAACCAAAAAATCTTGTTATCCTGCCTTTATAAGTCTGCCACTCCGCCCAGGTAATCCTGGAGTGACTCAACATACTCTTGACAGTCAATCTTATAAAGACCCTAAACTTGCCAAAGTTAAAACGGTGATTGGTCACATGAGGCCCGGCTTACAAGGTTTGAATGAAGGTTTAACTCGGCGGTTGTGTGGCCCTTGAAAAGCACTTGATTTTGAGTCTTGGCAGCCTATGAAAGACTTGTTTTTTAATTATATTTGATTTGAACATTTTTTAGATTCATCTCTTGGGACAAGTTAATACATGGTTGAAAACTGATGAGGGATATGTTGCCTTATCGTTCATATATGAATCTACCCGGCGTTTGTTAAGCCAGCCACGCTTTAGACTTTAAGTCGCCAACATATGATGATATTGTGCTTAGAGTACTGGCTCTAAGCTTTGGGATGTTACCCCTTGCTACATATGGTGTTATGAGCCAGCGGTATGAATCAATTGAACAGGGTGTTGTGCTCTCAATTTTTGGGTTGTAACCCTTACTGCACAGGTATGATAAGCCAGCAGTGTGAGCAAATATCACATGTATGATATTTTGTTATGATTATATGAGGTTGTGATTAAACCGACCCTGGTTATGGACTATTATAGTCACCAGTGATTTTTATATGGGGTATTGTGACCTGCCCTGGGGTAAACCGCCAGGGCACTTGTGATCTGTTTGTGTGCAGGAAAAATGATAAATCTGATCTGCATACTTGATGATATCACGAGCATAACTGGCACATCTTCAACTGACGGATCAACAGTGTTATGCAAGCAAAACATGCACGATGGCACGACAGATCAGAGTTTAACTAGCCTATTACAAGGCATCCGATGGACCAAAGAGGATAAGTGTTTTTTGAAACATAAACATCAAAGTGCTATGATTAATAAAGTGGCTCATGACTCTTGGCGGGTTGAAGCCTCCGGATCATCCTGCTCCTCTTCTTCCTCTTCGGCTCCTTGATTATCCATCAGCTGTAAGTCAGGCGCATCCTAGTTGATACCACTCAACGCTCTAAACACAACGTCATCATCCATAACGTTTGATGGATCAATGTCAGGAGCGAAGGTGTGCTTACGAATCGACGAGATGAGATCCGTCTCCTGATGAACCGACGCCTTCATTTTCTTGTTCTCGGCATCATAAGCCGCCTGGTATGTGGATAGATTGGTTTCTTCAACCAACTTACTTGCTAATGGACGCATTACTCTTGCTATTTCTGCAAATTCATCAACACTGAAGGTAGATCCGTCCTCTTTGACACTTGGGTAACCATTGGCCAAATCTTCTAGATCCAGATCTGCTTGCCACGCCTTTGCCCGGCTTAAAGCAGTGAACACGCCAGCTCTGGCAGGTGCTCGCTTTAAATAATCAATCCTTTGGTCTAGCACTGATAACCTCTCCAATGTATCTTTGATGAGAATGGGTGGAGATTTCTTGTGCATAGCAGCAGCAATGGTAAGTTGGGTGCCAGTGTATAACTGTTCTACAAGAGTTTAGACAGCTTTAAGCCGGATGCACATATCTAAGCCCAACTTGGCGCTCTGAGAATCTGTATCAGTAAATTTATTGATAAGCCGACAGATGCTTAGAATAAGTTTATTGAAATGCAAAGGAGTGATGTTTCTTACTTACCGAAGATGGCTGACGACATGTTATTGCTCTGCTGCCTTAAACCGGCCAACTCGTCAATCACCGGTTTAAGTGCGGCTTCAGCATTCTCTGCTCTCTTCAATAGAGCCGCCTTCTCGGTCTCCCAGTGATACGTCTCCAACGTATCTATAATTTTTGATTGTTCCATGCTATTATATATTCTGTTTTGGATGTTTAATGGGATTATTTATACACTTTTATATTATTTTTGGGACTAACCTATTAACCGAAGGCCCAGCCCAAATTGTTGTTTTTTTTGCCTATTTCAGTGTTTCACGGAAAAAGAATATCAAGCGGAGTCCAAACGGAATGAAACCTTCGGGAGCATGATTTTTGGAACAAATGTGATCCAGAGGACTTGGAGTGGACGTCAAGCAACCAACAAGGAAGCCACAAGGCAGGGGGCGCGCCTACCCCTTGAGCGCGCCCTCCACCCTCATGGGCCCCTCGTTGCTCCACTCACCTACTTCTTCCTCCTACCTATACCTACGTACCCTGAAAACATCAGAGGGCACCATGAAAACCTAATTCCACCGCTGCAACCTTCTATACCCGTGAGATCCCATCTTGGGGCCTTTTCAGGCACTCCGCCGGAGGGGGCATTGATCACAGAGGGCTTCTACATCAACATGATAGCCTCTCCGATGATGTGTGAGTAGTTTACCTCAGACCTTCGTGTCCATAGTTATTAGGTAGATGGCATCTTCTCTCTCTTTGGATCTCAATACAAAGTTCTCCTCGATTCTCTTGGAGATCTATTCGATGTAATCTTCTTTTGTGGTGTGTTTGTCGAGATCTGATGAATTGTGGGTTTATGATCAAGATTATCTATGAACAATATTTGAATCTTCTCTGAATTCTTTTATGTATGGTTGGTTATCTTTGCAAGTATCTTCGAATTATCAGTTTGGTTTGGCCTACTAGATTGATCTTTCTTGCAATGGGAGAAGTGCTTAGCTTTGGGTTCAATCTTGTGGTGCTCGATCCCAGTGACAGTAGGGGAAACGACACGTATTGTATTGTTGCCATCAAGGATAAAAAGATGGGGTTTATATCATATTGCTTGAGTTTATCCCTCTACATCATGTCATCTTACCTAAGGCGTTACTCTGTTCTTATGAACTTAATACTCTAGATGCATGCTGGATAGCGGTCGATGCATGGAGTAATACTAGTAGATGAAGGCAGGAGTCGGTCTACTTGTCACGGACGTGATGCCTATACACATGTTCATGCCTAGATATTCTCATAATTATTCGCTTTTCTATCAATTGCTCGACAGTAATTTGTTCACCCACCGTAATACTTATGCTATCTTGAGAGAAGCCACTAGTGAAACCTATGGCCCCCGGGTCTATTTTCCATCATACAAGTTTCCAATCTATTTTATTTTGCAATCTTTACTTTCAATTTATATCATAAAAATACCAAAAATATTTATCTTATTATTATTATCTCTATCAGATCTCACTCTTGCAAGTGGCCGTGAAGGGATTGACAACCCCTTTATCGCATTGGTTGCGAGGTTTTTATTTGTTTGTGTAGGTACGAGGTGACTCACGCGTGGTCTCCTACTGGATTGATAACTTGGTTCTCAAAAATGGAGGGAAATGCTTACGCTGCTTTGTTGCATCACCCTTTCCTCTTCAAGGGAAAACCAACGCCTTCTCAAGAGGTAGCAACCAACCGTTTTTATCAGTATTGAAGTTTTGCTTAAGCTGCTCAATGTTTTCTAAAACAGTCTTCAGTTCTGACTTGGCCTTGGATGTCCCAGATTGTTGAGTTTTAATGTTGGCCTTCAGATCATTGATCTGTGAATCCTTCTCAGTGAGTTCAGCCTGTGACGTAAACAAACATGGAAGGTATTATGATCTTGATTAGTTTTGAAGTCCCAAGCATAATACAAGTATTTTCCTTGGCACTTGGGGGCTAATGCCTATTACTCTTAAGAACTTTTCGAGGTCCCAAGCACAATACAAGTATTTTCCTTTGCAGTTGGGGACTAATGCCTATTGCTCTTTTCAAAGACGAATTTATCCGCTGACTCGGGTACAATGATATGATCCGGTTTACCAAGGTTACATATTTAAATGTTGATTGATTAATGTTGGTAAGTCCCGTTTTAAGTATGCTAGTTAAATCGACCCTTGTGGGCTACGGATGTGAAGTTCGTTACTGTTACTTAAAGTCCCGGCTTAACTTGATGATTTAAGCCGACCCTTGGGGGCTACTAGTGATGATGTTCAGTTCTTTGTGGCAATTGGAAAGTCTACAACATATTCAATCCTATCATATCCTATAGACTTGGCGGTTGATAGACATATAATTATGAAGATAATAGTGATTGGATTACCTCATAGCATTCCTTCATCAAATTGACTAAGTCGGCTTCAAAATCATGGCTGGTGTATAGACGGTTCACATAACCAGAGTGGATTTCTTGGGCACTGAACTGGGAGTAGTCTACTTTCCTCTTGCCTTTATCAGCAGCAGAAATTTCTTCCTTGGCAATGTGCTTGGATAAGGCAGTGGTGTTACTCGGTGCGGTATGACCAAGCCTGGTGATGGTGACATCGTCAGCCTTATCTTCATTAGGCTTGATGGGGCTTGGCGGTTTAGAGATGACCGGCTCAACATCTATTTGATCCATGGTGACGTCGTTCTCTTCTGGTGGCAGGTCATCAACGGTGGCTTCAGCAATTGGATGAGAGGATTATTGTTGTTTTTTTCTGGCTCAGAAGGGTTGGAGTCATCTGCCGGGTTGTTCAATTTCGCCTTTTTGCTGGGTATGGTCTGGCCACCCAGAATAAGAAATACACAGATGTCAGCATATTAATCCGGCATGAAGTTTGAATGATTGAATATACCCTTACAAAGGCATAGTCTTGAAAGTCGGGATTTGAGTTCTCGTTGAATCGCCGGAGGAAGAATAAGATGTTCCCTGATAATTGGAATCAGACGGATTAAGAGGTTGGTGAAAAAGACCCGCTGTCGGTGGGAAACGACACCTATGGGGTCACTGGGATCCCTTCTACGGTTGGTGGGCGCGGGGTTGTGCAAAGAGCGGGTCTGGCGGGCAGAACGCAAATCGTTTACCCAGGTTTGGGCCGCAGAGACACGTAAAACCCTAGTCCTCCTTTGATGTATATTTGGGTGTTCTTGTGTTCTTGAACTAGTTGTCGTGGATCTCTAGTCCAAACGATCCGAATCCCCCTCCAGTACACCACGGGCCTCCTTTTATAGACAAAAGGGGTCACCACAGTGGCACACACAAGGTGGAAAGGTGTACAGGGGCTGAGTCTATCCCTTGCATCGTCGGACAAACGCATTTAATGCGCTGCCGACGTGCCCCTCTTGCTTTATTGGGGACGACAAAGAAGCTTGTCCCAGCTGTCGTCGCCTCGCCTGGCTTCGACGCGCGTCCAAGCTGACGAGGCGTTGTAGCACCACGTAGGCTGGCTGCTGGGCTGGCGCGGTGGTGGAGCTTTTACGAAGATGTGCATGCCACCACACAGGTGCTTGCTGAGTCGGTGTAGAGGCCGCGCGCTGCCACGCGAATGCCTGCTCAGCTGGTCGAGCTAGCAGCTGTGTGGGGGCGGTGGTGGAGTCTTGGCAGGCGTCGGCCTGGCTGCGGCCCCACAAGTGTCTTCGGCAAGGGCCTTGCTGGGGGCCCGACAAGGGTCTTGCCACAGCACCGCGGTCGTCCTCGGCAAGGTTCTTGCCGGGGGGGGGGGGTCTCGTGGATTTCCTTGGCAAGAATCTCGCCAAGAATCGTCGTCCTTTGGTTCTCGTCCGATCTTGTGTATTTAGGATCCTTACAAAGATCTGCATGCCACCACGGAGGTGCCTCCCGAGCCTTGGTTCCAATGTGGTTGATGGTGTTGGAACCCCTTGGGCTCAAGGGTGACGCGCTCTGTTGGTGTCAGACAAGTTGCCTCCGCAAGGATCTTGCCGAGGCTATGGAAGCCACCCCGGCAAGGCCCTTGTCGGGGGAGTCCACCTTTCCCTCTTGCTCTCTTTGTGCCTCTGGTCTTGGTGTTGTTGTGGTCGTCTTGTGTTCCGGCTTCCCTCCCCTTCCCTGCTTAGTGTGGAAGTGAGAGCGGCTCTAACTGCACATGCACAAGTAAAGGGGTGCAAAAGGAGAGCTCCTACTTTTGTACATCGACAGGAGCCCCGGGCCTGGGCCACACATAAGCGTGACGCGTTGTTGGGCTAGGCCCAGAACGGTTCGCGGGTAGGTGGGGTGTACTTTTAATGCAGTAACTTCTCCGTCCGCTGCGCTTCCCCATGACCCGTGTTGAATGCGCGACGTGGGGGTCATGCATGACGTGGGGGTCATGCATGGGATGGTTTCCGCACGCATGCGTCACATCATGGTAAAGAGGCGGCTCACACCTTCCCCCTAAAAAGAGGAAAATGCAGAGGCGTGGCTCATTTACTGAGTGGGCTCGGGTCATGGTCTTCAAGGCACCCCCGCCCCACGACCGCGGGGCGGAGAACGGCCGTTTCGTCCGTCCCCTCCATTTCTGCTTGCCCGCCACGTATCCCCCGTGCTCTAAAGATGGTAGGCGGTGGGTGCAGGACTTGAATGACGAGGCGGGGAAACGAGTCGCTGCTGATTGGGGCAGCGGGTCGGCCTCGATTCTCTGTGCCCCCGATGGTCGGATTGGCTGAGTGGGGCGGCCGAGTCCCGACCCCACCCCTTTATAAGAAGAGGGACGGGGATGGCACCCCACAATCTTTCATCACCCCTCTCCTTCCACCTCGGCTCCGCTCTTTCATCTGCCATGGCGAGAGGAGGCACCGGTCCTTCGACGGTGGCGGCGAGGGTCTCTGCTCGACAGCGCGTCCCTCCTTCCCAAGAGCCCGCGGCGGCGGAGCTGGCCATGAGAGGAAGGGGGAGGGGCGAGGCCGAGGCCGGCGTGGCGCTCGGGGAAGAGGGGGACGGGGCGGCGCAGCGGACTTGCCTTCGCCAGCGATGCCTCCCCCAATGGAGGGCCATGTCGGGGACCGGCCTCGTGAGTTCTTCATCAGGCTGCGTCGGGCACCGTGTCGTCGCCTTCGTCTCCCTGCGCCATTCACTCGGGAGATGGAGCTCGGTCCGCCTTAGACCGTGAGGTTGCATATAAGGGGCTACGAAAACGGCGGCACGAGGGTCGAAGTCGACTTTCCCGCCCCTCACGTCATGTACCTTCGCCGTGGATGGAAGACCTTCGCTCGTATCCACAGTCTGACGACAGGGCTCATTCTCTATTTCAAATTAATGGAGAATGGCTTGCTCTCCGTCAAGGTCTTTGGAGACTCTGGAACTCGCCTGAAGTGCTGCGTGGAGAGCTCTTATGACAATGAAGACTCCTCCTCAAGCGGGAGTGATCAGGAGGACAGCGATAGCGACGAAGAGAGCGTCAAGCGAGGGCATGTCAATCTCGTCTCTGACTGGCCGCGTCGCCCCTCCCTCCGTCATGCTCTCTGCCGAAGGCCTTCCTCGTCAAGCTCTCCATCGGCGCGTTCCCCGGCTCCTCCTTTTTTCCTTCGCCTGGCGCACCTGGGAGGAAAAGGGCAACAACGGGGATCACATGGCACTTATCTTTTCTAGTTTGTAAGCCTGCGGGCACTCGTCAAATTTCAAAATTTGTAATCCCCTTGCTCGTGTACCCATTCCGTATGAATTGTACTTGTTTGCAACGTATGAATGAAAGGAAGGGTGTTTGCCGGGTTTTGTTTGCCCGTGGGCGAGGGCCACACCGAGGAACGTGTCCTCATTATCTTAAGATGAACATGGTATCCCGGCAACAGGCCTTGCCGTCCTCCTGCTCTATGGCCCGACTACGCTCACGCTCTTGGCGGAGGTAGGGGCCGAGTAGGATTAGGCCTTTCGCTCGCCCTCTTTCCATCGCACATCAACCAAGTTCCGGTCCAAAGTAGAGTTTTCGGACACGGGATGGAGGGGGCAAGATGTACGAGAGCGAGTGAAGCCTTATACGTTCAAGGTTCATACAGGTGCACGGAGTGGGGGGAGAAAAACTTATCTGACATTGCAGCCCCATGCAACCTTGGATTGCTGCGGTTAGATCCTTGTGTCTGCGGCCCCCGGTAACCTTGGTCTGTCGGGGCCGGAGCGCCGGCTCGTTCTTTTTCTTCCCAATAGCTCAGCAGAAATGTCCGTGTACCCTGCGAATCAAACAAGACGGAAAGGAACAGAGTGACGCACACTCAACCTCTATGCTAGGGGTTAGCTGCCGCTAAGCACTATCAAGCCTACCGAGGGAGAGACTCAACCTAGCATGCATGCTGTAACTTAGGGCGCCAGCGCTTCATTTATTTATGCTCAGGGTCTGCGCCTGGCTTTGTAGAAAGGGTTACATGCCTTGCCGGCAAGGCTTGTACAAAAGGTGGTTTGCCGGGGAGCCCGGAAACCGCGCCTTATGGATAAGACTTGCGAAGATGTTCGATGTTCCAGGAGTTGCTCACTGGAATGCCACCTTCAGTCTCCAGGTGGACTGCGCCAGGCCTGGTGACTCGTATTACCCGATAAGGGCCTTCCCACTTCGGCGTCAACTTGTTGGAATTCTTCGCCGACTGAACATGCCGAAGAACAAGGCCGCCTTCCTCAAAGCTTCGGGCATGAACCTTGCGGCTATGGTAGAGGCGCAAGGCTTGCTGGTAGCATGCTACTCATACAACCGCCCGAAGACGATCTTCCTCAAGGAGCGTTGTGTCATCTTGCCGCAACTGCTCTTACTCAAGCTCATCATAAGCAAGCACTCAAGGTGACCCATATGTGAGTTCCATGGGGAGAACTGCTTCTGCCCCGTAAACAAGGGAGAAGGGTGTCTGACCGGTGGCTCGATTTGGCGTCGTTCTGATTGACCAAAGAACCGCCGACAATTCATGAATCCAGCATCATCCGCACCTGCGTAGCCTGTCAAAAGTCCTTGTCAGGAGGCCTCGCAGCACTTCAATATTTTCCCTCTCAGCCTGGCCATTGCTCCGTAGATGTGCAACAGAAGCAAAACAGACCTTGCTGCCGAGGTCCTGCATGTAGTGCATGGAGGCATGGCTCGTGAACTGTGTGTCATTGTCGATGATGATTCTATTTGGCACACCGAAATGACAGACTAGCCCCTTGAAGAATTTGACAGCTGACTGTGATGTCCCCTTTCTCACTGTCTCCACCTCCGGCCACTTTGTGAACTTGTCGATTGCAACGTACAAGTATTCAAATCCCCCGATAGCATGGGGAAAGGGGCCCAGTATGTCGAGCCCCCAGACCGAGAATGGCCAGGAGAGAGGGATTGTTTGGAGCGCATGAGCTGGTTGATGAAGCTTATTCGAATGGAACTGACACGCTTCACACTTTGTTACTAGTGTCGTTGCATCCTGGAGGCAGTGGGCCAGAAGAAACCTTGCCGGAATGCCTTGCTGGCAAGGGCGCTTGACCCTATGTGGGAGCCACATATGCCTCCGTGTATCTCTGCCAACAACTCCAGTCCTTCCTCCTAGGGAATGCACTTCAATTTGACACTCTTTGGTCTTTTTCTGTACAGGACGTTGTCGACGAACTGATACATGGCAGACCGACGGGATACTTTCTCCGCTTCTTCCTGCTCCTCAGGGAGTTCCCCTGTTTGGACGAATTAGACAGTATGTTGTGCCCATGACAGAGCCTGAGGCTTGATGGCAAGGACTAAAGGCACTTCCTCTGCCATGGGAGCAGCTGTCTCTACTGCTAGGACTTGACATCCCGCCGGAGTCGGTTGCCCCATGGCTGGCTCAGTGTCCACGGCAACATCCTTGCCGGCGGCTCCTGGGAGAACAGCAAGAAAGTACTTGTCGGGGCCTGATTTCCTTCGCTTGTTCTGCTCTGTTGATAGTTCAACGGATGCTTGAGTCAGCCGAAGCACAAAAGTACCTAGTTCCATAGGTAGTTTGAAGGCGGCGCGCTTCGACAGGTAGTCGGCGATATCGTTCTCCACTCGGGGAACATGCTCCGCCTGTATACCGTCAAAGCGCTCCTCCAGCTTCCTCACCTCATCCACGTAGGCCTCCATCAACGGGCTTTGATAACCTTTGTTGACTTGCCTGACAACAAGCTGCGAATCACCCCTGACGATGAGCTTCTTGATTCCGAGTTCTCCCGCGATCCTGAGACCAAGCAAGCAATCCATCGTATTCAGCAGTGTTGTTTGTGGACATCTCCTTGGGAAAGTGCATCTGGATTACATACTTGAGGTGCTCTCCGGTGGGTGTGACGACTAGCACACCAGCACCGGCACCTTGCAGCGAGAAAGCCCCGTCAAAGTACATAATCCAGTTGCGACTTGCCTCCTTGCCGGGAGGGTGGTCTCTTGGATCTCTATGTCTGGTGTTGAGGTCCACTCGGCAATGAACTCTGCCAAGACTCTTCTCTGGATTGTCGAAGTACTTTCAAACTTCAAACCAAATCTCGTCAGCTCCACGGCCCACTCCACAATCCTCCCGGTTGCGTCTGAGTTATGCAATATCCGTTGCAATGGGAGGCGGGTGACGACGGTGATCTCGTATGCTTAGAAGTAATGACGCAGCTTCCTCGAGGCCATATGGAGTCCAAAGAGCAATTTCTGCACACTGGAGTACCTTGATCTAGCCCCCTGCAAGAGGGAGCTGACAAAGTAAACCGGGTGCTGCATCATTTTCTTCTTCTGCAGCACTTCGTCTAGTTACCCAGGCCCTGTCCCGCCAGCGTCAGACCCTGCCGGGGGCCTTGCCTCTTCGTCGACCTCCCTCTGCGCCACTAGTGCGACACTGACCACTTGGTTCGTTGCCGCCAGGTATAGCAGCAGCGGCTCTTGTGGTTTGGGCGCAACCATTATCGGTGTAGAGGAGAGGTATTTCTTCAAATCCTGCAGTGCTGCCTCGGCCTCTGGGATCCATTCCATTGGGCCCGCCTTTTTCAAGATTTTGAAAAAGGGAAGGGCACGCTTAGCAGACCTGGAGATGAATCTGCTCATGGCGGCAACGCAACCAGTGAGCTGACGCACATCCTTGATCCGCTTGGGTGCCTTAATCTGCTCAATAGCCTTGATCTTGTCCGGATTCGCCTCGATCCCACGCTGTGACACAAAGAACCCGAGAAGTTTGCCGGACGGGACGCCGAAGACACACTTCTCAGGGTTCAACTGGAGGTTGATCTTGCGTAGATTCGCAAACGTCTCTTCGAGATCTTGTACAAGTGTCGCCCTGTCTTTGGTTTTGACCACTATGTCATCCATATAAGCTTCCATATTTCTATATAGCTGGGGCTCAGAACCAATCTGGACTGCCCTTGCAAACATCGAGCCAGCACTCTTCAACCCGAAAGGCATCCGTAAAAAGCAATACGTGCCACATGGGGTGATGAACGTTGTCTTCTCTTCGTCTTCTCTTCCCATGAAGATTTGCTGGTACCCCGAGTAGGCGTCAAGGAATGATAACAGATCACACCCGGCCGTGGAGTCAACAATCTGGTCAATGCGCGGCAACAGGAAAGGGTCCTTGGGACAGGCCTTATTGATATCTCTGTAGTCAATACACAGCCTCCACTTCCCATTTGCCTTGCGCACACCACCAGATTGGCCAACCACGTCGGATGGAGTACTCCTCTCACCAAGCCTGCCACTTCCAACTTCCTGATCTCCTCCGTAATGAACTCCTTTTGTTCCAAAGCTCGCTTCCTAGCCTTCTGCTTGATGGGTCGCGCATGAGGACAGACATCAAGATCATGCTCAATCACCTCCCTGGGAACGCCGGGGATGTCGGATGCTTGCCATGCAAACACATCGACATTCACCCACAGGAAGGTGACGAGTGCGCTTTCCTATTTGCTGTCTAGGGTGGAGCTTATGGTGAAAGCCCCTCCCGTGCCATCCTCCTCGACGGACACCCTCTTGATCTCTGCTGCCGCAGCTTTAGATTTCTTGCTCTTGCAGGTGGAGCTCTCTGGCACGTCCGCGACGGGATCACAAAACTCTGAAGATGTGCGCTTGCCGGAGTGGGTGCGAGAGGTCTTGCCGGTCTTCTTCCCTGCCGGGGCTCCAGCGGCAGGAGCGAGTGCCTTGGTGACAGTCGCTGCAACTGCTTCCCGATAGAGTTGGTCGGCGCAGATAAGTGCATCCTTCTTGTCGGAGGGGATGGTGATGATGGTCATCGGCCCCGGCATCTTCAGCATGTTGTAGGCGTAATACGCCACCGCCATGAACTTGGCTAGTGCCGGGCGGCCGAGGATCCCGTTGTAGGGCAAGGGGATCTCGGCTACATCGAAAACAGTCCTCTCCGTCCTGTAGTTTAACTTGCCTGCAAACGTCACAGGCAGCATGACCTTACCCTTTGGCTGACTCCTCCCCGGGTTGACCCCTTGAAACGTGCCCGTCTCTTCGAGGTCTCCATCAGGAATCTGCAGCCTTTTGATCATGACGGGCGAGATCAAGTTCAGACCGGCCCCGCCATCAACTATCATCTTTGTCACCTTGAGGTTGTGTATTGTTGGCGAGACCAACAACGGCAAACACCCGACCGCAGTTGTGCGATCAGGGTGCTCCTCGGCGTCGAAAATGATAGGCGTGCTGGACCATTTCAGTGGCCTCTGAGCATCGAGTGATAGTTCCGTTGCTGTGATCTCACGCACCCACTGCTTGAGCTGCCGGTGAGAAGTGTGTAGCGAGGCACCACTGTCGATGCACATGGCCTCTGTAGCCTTCTGGAACTCGTGCTCGCCGGACTCGTCATCTTTGTCATGATCATCATCTCCTTGCTTCTTGTCGCGGCCCCGAGAGGGCCTCTCTTGCTGATTATCGTTTCCGCGGTGGTCTCCTTGGCCGCCACACTTCTTGCCAAACCCCTGGGCGCCACCCTGGCCCTTCTCCTTGTCCCGCCTCTCATACTCAGCTTTTTGCTTCTCAGCAAGCAGCTCGACCTGCCGGCAGTTCTGGAGGTCGTGGCCCTTGGTGCGGTGGATCTTGCAATATTGCTTGTCGGAGCCTCCTGGCTTGTCGGCAGCCACCAAGGACAGGCAAGTGGCGCACCCGGCAATTTCCTTGTCGGGGTCATCTGCCTTGGCCTTCTTGGCAGCACCAGTGTCCTCGGATTCCTCGACGGCAAGCACGGTCTTTCCCTTGCGCTTCCTGTTGCGGCGCCGACCCTTCTTCGTCAGGGTGGCCGCGTCTTCGTCTGTGGAGTCGGTTTCTGTGCCGGCGTCCTCGCCGGGGTACTTCCTCCCCTCTTCAGCTTGAGTGCACCTATCCGCTAGAACATAAAGTTCGGCCACATCTTTGACCTTGTACATCGCCAGCTCTTCACGCATCTTGCGGTTGCGCACATTCTAGTGGAATGTGCTGATCACGGTGGCGGGATGAACATCTAGGATGTTGTATTCCACCCGGCTGAACCTCTATATGTACTTGCGCCGGGTTTCACCTTCCTTCTGGGGATTATATGCAAATTGCTTGCCTGGCCATGAGCTTGGTGGCCTCCTGTAAAGGCGCCAACGAACTCATGGCACAAGTCCAACCAAGAAGAAATGGAATCCTTCGGCAAGTGCATCAGCCATGACATGACATTGAATTTGAGTGCTAGTGGGAAGTAATTGGCAAGCACCTTGTCCTCGCGGGCTCCAGTAGCTTGCATCACGATGGTGTAGATGCTGAGGAACTCTGACGGGTGGATCTTGCTGTTGTACTTCTCGCCAACGTCTGGCTTGAACGTGCGGTGGGAGGGCCACTGGAACTGCCGCAGCTCACGGGTAAAGGCCGGGCAACCCACCTCGTAGGGTAGCTCGCCAGAGCCCCCGGTGCTGGGTGGTCCATAGTGGGCCCCGCTCGCCTATCTGACTGGTGGCGTGCATCGCACCGGCGCTCGATGGTGGTTTGAGCGTCTTCACGGGCTCGCTCCCGAAGAACTTGGTGCTGATCGCGGTGGGTCCGTGGGTCGGACGTCGCTATGGAAATGTTATCACAAGTGTCGTCATGACGGATCGACACCCGCGGTGGCTGGCGTGGAGGACGAGAGTGCACCGTGGCCGCAGCACCCCTGATCCTTCCACCACTGGCATGCGACGGCTCGATGGAGCGACAGCCAGAGGGCCCCGTCAGTCGTGACTCATCTTTGTTGGCAACGCCGACAAGGCTTCAGATGGAGGCTCTCCACTCGTCGAGCTTTTCCGCAGCACGAGGAAAGTCAAGGAGCAACTGCACACGTGCCAAAGGTTCTGCTGGCGTGGGTGGTGGCGAAAGCTGCATGGACCGTGATGCGCTCCAACTTCTAACCACGTTAGAAGGAGCTATATCACGGCCTGGCGGCTATACACCGTTTTTGCCAGCGCCTCGGCGCGCGTGCTGGCCTTCTATGTCCCGCGAATGATGCACAAGACTCTTCTCATGACGGTGCCCAGGGTCACCAGCGTGGTGACGCTGCTCGTCGCGCACAACCTGGGAAGAGCGCGTCGGGGGCACCGGCGTAGGGGCCTCGGAATTCGCCGTGTCGCCTGTGGGTGGCACGACGCCGCCCCTGGAGGGCCCCATGCCACCTGCTGGGGGCCTGGCTACGTCTTTGGATTTGGTAGCATGTGGCCCGTTGTCTCACGCACGAACTACGTCACTCGCCAGGCTTTGGCTGCCAGAGCGATACGGGTGTTCGCGAGCCGCGCCTCGGCTTCCGTCCGCGACCGCCCCCACAACTCGCTCGTACAGGTACGGGCCGTTTAGCCCCCGACGGACCGATCGCTGTGATCGTCTTCTTCTTGGGACCCATGGCGATGAAGAACTGCTAATCTAACTGCTAGACCAGATTTTCACAACTTCGCACCCCCTACCTGGCACCCCAGAGATGTCAGTGGGAAATGACTCCTATGGGGTCACTGGGATCCCTTCTACGGTTGGCGGGCGCGGGGTTGTGCAAAGAACGGGTATGACGGTCAGCACGCAAATCGTTTACCCAGGTTCGGGCCACGGATACGCGTAAAACCCTAGTCCTACTTTGATGTATATTTGGGTGTTCTTGTGTTCTTGAACTAGCTGAAGTGGCTCTCTAGTGCAAAAGATCCTAATCCCCCTCCAGTATGCCTCGTGCCTCCTATTAGAGACAAAAGGGGTCTCCATAGTGGCACACAGGAGGTGGAAAGGTGTACAGGGGCTGAGTCTATCCACTGGCATCGTCGGACAAACACATTTAATGCGCTGCCGACGTGCCCCTCTTGCTTTATTGGGGACGACAAAGAAGCTCGTCCCAGCTATCGTCGCCTCGCCTGGCTCCGACACGCGTCCAAGATGACGAGGCATTGTAGCGCCACATAGGCTGGTTGTTAGGCTGGCGCGGTGCTGGAGCTTTCACGAAGATCTACATGCCACCACACATGTGCTTGCTGAGTTGGTGTAGAGGCCGCGCGCTGCCACGCAGATGCCTGCTCAGCTAGTTGAGCTAGCAGCTGCGTGGGGGCGGCGGTGGAGTCTTCGCAGGCGTGGGCCTGGCTGCGGCCCCGCAGGTGTCTTCGGCAAGGGCCTTGCCGGGGGCCCAGCAAGGGTCTTGCCATGACACCGCGGTCGTCCTCGGCAAGGATCTTGCCGGGGGGGGGGGGTCTCGTGGATTTCCTTGGCAAGAATCTCGCCAAGGATTGTTGTCTTATGGTTCTTGCCTGATCTTGTGTATTTAGGATCCTTACAAAGATCTGCATGCCACCACGGAGGTGCCTCCGGAGCCTTGGTTCCGATGTGGTTGATGGTGTTGGAACCCCTATGGCTCAAGGGTGGCGCGCTCCGTTGCTGTCACGCAAGTTGCCTCAGCAAGGATCTTGCCGAGGCTGCAGAAGCCACCCCGGCAAGGGCCTTGCCAGGGGAGTCCACCTTGCCCTCTTGCTCTCTTTGTTCCTCTGCTCTTGGCGTTGTTGTGGTCGTCTTGTGTTCCAGCTTCCCTCCACTGCCCTGCTTAGTGTGGCCGTGGGTGCGACTCTGACTTCCCGTGCACAAGTCAAAAAGTTTTGAAACCTACGGTCGAAGTTTGTGAGGTGCTGGGGTGTTTGGTAAGCTAGGAGATAAAATTTCACCGCCGCTGTGTCGAGTTGTGCGGCGCGCTTCTTGTTGTTGTGAGGAAAAGGGTGAGAAAATCTTACTTTCCAGCTTGCTTGTCGGGTTTTCTGTGTTGGAAGAGGGTCTGAGCCAGAGGAAAGGATAATTACCTCTTCGTCATCTACAGGGCTGGCCTCCGCATCATCCTGATAACAGTCATTGTCAATAAGATGTATGAAAAATGAGCCAAGGGAATCAAGTTCTACCTCCGACTCGTCATCATCATCTTTTTCATCCAAATTGAATAATTCGGCAGCATTGGATTTCTTCTTGGCAGGCCTTTTGGTAGCTTTACTCTTTGTCTGGGTTTTCTTTGGCTTCTCTGGCAACTTCTTGGTCCAGAAGGGTGAGTCGTCCTGTAAACATTGCATGAGTATTAACAGGCAGGACAAATAAAACTATGAGTCAAGGATGAGCTTGATTCAAAAACTTACAGCCGGTGGCTTATTTAGGACGCATAAAGGACTCAATCCGACTTCACTGCAATCTTCAAAACTCTCATTCAGCAGGTTTTTTCATATTATTGTTGTCTTCCTTAGTCATTTCGGTCTAACAGTGGCGTTGAGGATCTGTTAGCTCGCTGGTATACTCACACATTAGACTGGAACGGCGGCTTAAAGGCAAGATTCTCCAGGAAACCTAGCAACGAACTAGATCAATTCCGGTTAAACTGTTGGCTATTAAGGCCTGGAACTTTGCAAAACTGGCACATATTTCTTTTGTGCTGCTGTGATGATATGGTCCGAAAGATGATGTCAGCTACTAAGCCGGTTGGCGTGATAACTCGGAAGGGGATTTTCTCCTTCTAACGAAGTATCTTGGCAATAAAACCAAGTTTAGCTCCTGTCCTTGGGGTGACTTGGAAGATCAGCAACTGGGAAGATGGCCTCTTTCCGGCGCTATATAGATACGTCGCCTAGTTCCAGGATAGGTCCATCTGTGAATCATTCTGCCGGTTCAAGTAGTAGAACTCTCTGAATAGTTCTACAGTGGGCTCCTGTTGAAGGTACACCATGCAGAACACTTGGAAATTGCAGATGTTTGAAACGGAATTTGGCCTGATATCTTGTGGATGGAGCTTGAAGAAATGCAGCACATCACGGATGAATCTTGGGCCGGGAGGGCTAAAACTCCGGTCCATATGATCCATAAAAACCACCACTTCACCATCTTTGGGCTCGGGGCGAGTTTCATTACCCGGAACCCTCCAATGGATGGCTTCTTTTTTTGATAAGACGCCAGTCCAAACATATTCTTTCAGGTCTTCGGTGACCCGAGAAACGACCCAGTTGTAGGCGATGACAGTGTTGACCATCTTCGAAAACAAAACTCCTAAAGAAAGGAAACATTACCGGATTAAGATCATGCTATTAAACCAGACTATTGATTTAAGGGTAAAATGCTATGAACAGTTAACTGGTTAAGCCGGGGATGAGCCTTGAAGTGTTGGCGGCTTAAAAGGGGACTAATGGTACCTACCGGATTAAGGATTTAGCTGTTAAGCTAGACATAGTATAACAGTCGGGATATATGTTGCTGAATTCAATTATGAGGAAGCATGGTTAAACCGGAGATATATTGCCGGGTTAGGGAAGTTATAAAGAGTATGGTGGTGGTTTAACTAGATTTAGTGTCTTACGATGGATCACGGTTTGCGGTATAAGCCGCCATGGCAGTTATGGTACTTCAAATTTGGCTAAGTGATGGACGAACAGATTTCGCAAAGATGGAGTAGTAATTTTGGATCCACCACAGTTCAGAAAAGGCAGTAAAATTCTAAACCTAAGGTGGCGGCAGTGGAAAGTGTGGATGTTTCAATGAGACCTTCTATGGGGAGATGTTACTCTAATGATAAAAATGAATGCTAAAACTACCTCCGTATAAGGTTCATAGCCTATCCAGATTAAAAGCCACTCGAGTTGAAGGAAAAAGTGAAGAACATCAAGAACACCGATGAACTCCCAAACCCTAAACGCAGATCTAAGATGGAAAGAAAGGTGCACTTAAAGAAGATGAGGAGTAGCAGTGGCGAGCTGCAATTTCTAATCCAATCAGGTTGAAACAGCGGTCTGGGTTGGTGCATTGGTCGAAGGTCGCGGCAGCAGAGCTCGAGCGGCAGGGGAGACGCGAGACGAATACAAAGGAAGGGGTGAAAATGATAAAGACCCCCTGTCCCTATTTATAAGGGGGCAGATACAAGGCATGCACGGGAATCGAGGAGGCTGAAACCATCATGTGGGTATATGGATGCCTCGATTTTTGGGATGGTTATTAAGATATGGATCAATTATAATGTTCTGAACCACGTACAAAATTAATGTGAAGTGACGTCACGGCGATTTAAGAAGATTCTTTGAGCTGACATCATGGTGGGTTACAGCAAGATTTCTCAAACAAGTGGTGCAACATTTTGACAATACTGGTATTGGAGATTGACATGAACAAGTTCAAGTCAACCTGGGGCCTAATGTTCGAGATATGACTATTGGGTATGAACCGCCCAGGAGGGGCCGGGTCATACCACTGGCGACTCATCAATGAAGAAGGCGGATCATACAAGCCCGTTGACGACCCAAGACCTAGAGGCGACTTGAGGCCCAAGAGGGTGAACCTCCATATGTGTATGACTTGTTTTGTAAGGCAAGAGCAGGTAGTCACCATGCCGGACACTTGTGTATGAGCCGGCCAGGACTCCGTGAGCCACCGAGCATCGACCTGTGTATATAAAGGGACGACCCGACGGCGGCTTAGGGCAAGAAACAAGAGATCAAGAACTAGGTCAAGCGTATTTGCTCCCTCGCAATCGAAACCCAAATAATACAATCCCAAACTGGAGTAGGCCTTTTTACCTCCACCGCGAGGGGCCGAACCAGTATAAACCCTCTGTGTCCTTTGTCCTGATTAACGCCTTTAAGCTAACCTAGTTGCGATGGATCCACGACTAAGTCTTTCCGCTAGGACATTGTAACGCCCTCGATGCGACTATATCTCCCACGTGTCGAAGCACGACTTAGAGGCATAACCGCATTGAAAGCAATGTCGCAAGTGAGGTAATCTTCACACAACCCATGTAATACGTAAGGGAAAGAGATACATAGTTGGCTTACAATCGCCACTTCACACAATTACATGAATAAAGCATTACATCAATCAGATACAATCAAGGTCCGACTACGGAACCAAAATAAAAGAAGACTACCCCAAATGCTACACGGTCCCCGATCGACCCCAACTGGGCTCCACTACTGATCAACTAGAACGAAACAACACAAAGGACAAGATCTTCATCGAGCTCCTCCTGAGCTTGGTTGCATCATCTGCACGGACTCATCGGCACCTGCAAGCTGGTTTTGGAAGTATCTGTGAGTCACAGGGACTCAGCAATCTCACACCCTCGCGATCAAAACTATTTAAGCTTATGGGTAAGGTAAAGGTATGAGGTGGAGCTGCAGCAAGCGACTAGCATATATGGTGGCTAACATACGCAAATGAGAGCGAGAAGAGAAGGCAAAGCATGATCGAGAAACTATGATCAAGAAGTGATCCTAGAACAACCTATGTCAAACATAACTCCAACACCGTGTTCACTTCCTGGACTCCGCCGGAAAGAGACCATCATGGTTACAACGGGGAAAATGTTCGGATGCATGAGACGAACATGTATGCAAATGAAATGCACATGATGACATGATATGCAATGCATGACACGCAAGCAATGACAACGCAACAACAGCAAATAAGCAGAGGACACCTGGCACATCGGTCTCGGGGCGTTACAACACTCCACCACTACGAGAGGATCTCGTCCCGAGATCTAGAATGGCACCGGAGGGACTACGGAAGAGAAAGAGAAGAGGTAAGACTAAGTTGCTCCTTTGACAAACGAGTGAAATCAAAGAACCTTGAAAAGGTTGAACAAATTGAAAGAAAGAATATAACGGAGAAGAATAAGGTTGAAGCACTCCGTTTGAAAAAAAAGGAATTGAATAATAACTTGATTAGGTGATAGAACTTGAAAAGAGGGCACGACACTCCGGTTAAATGGACAATCATCAAAAGAACATGATCTTGACAAAACAAGATGATGGGTTGAAGAGAACAACAACACAATGCCTCCGGAATGAAATAATAGAAGTTGTATCGACGGAACAAAAGAACGGAGAAGAAAACAACATCTTCTACCTCCGATGAGCTTGAAAAACATCTTAAAGAGAAGGGTCGCACGGAGTTTTTGGAAACACAACAACGAAAAGATAAGCTAGATATGGTATTGTGGAGTACATCTCAAATTAAGAGATGAAAACCTGCCACTCACGAGAAAAATAATTGGATTGATAAGAACAAGGAGACAAGAAACTTATTCACTGGGAGGATAAATGAAGAACTTGGGTCATTTATAAGCACCATAATAGCAACAAACCTTAGAGAAGGCTTTAGGTGAAATATAACCCAAGATAACTCCAATGACGAGATTGATGGATTTAAAATATCTCATTCATGACAACATGTGAATCATGAAACATGAATTCAAATTATCAAGAATGACATAATACCACCTCCAATGATACGGAAGAAAGAATTGCCCTCCGAATTGCAAGATGAAGAAACTTGATCTCCTTAGAAAAGAATCTCGATGAATACTTTGAGAAGGAATATTGATCCTTGATGAACCACCGTGTAGAACCTCCATGAAGAACTCCAGTAACAAAAGGATGATCAAACGAAAAGAAAGAGAAGTTGAAAGCACAAGGTGAATCCTTGTAATGACTTAGATGGATCTTCGTGATGATATAGTTGAGAAAGCTTGGAATTGCGGGAAGAGAATATGAAACAATTGAAACCGAGAATTTTGATGAGGCTCCGGAATAAGGAATTAATCATTTGGATGAAACAAGAATAAGAATTGCATTATGTTTATCCTTCATCAATTTAAATTGATGACAAACAACGGATTTGGCATACTACTTATTCTCGAAGAAAGGATTAAGATAGATATAGCGGAAACTTCGGAAAACCTTCAACGAACCACCGATAGAATTGAATGAACGAAGATAACATAAAGATAACACTGGGAAGAATTGGAAAATGAAAGAAGATACTTAACAGAATTTAGATACCAGAGAACGAAGAGAACACGAGCTGATTAGAGATCACTTAAACGATGCACCGGTAAGATTTGGAGAATGATAGCTGAAAGCTGAGAATGAATAAATCTGAATAGATGGGCTCCAGATAGGTGAAAGGAATTCTAAAAATCAAAACAATTATGATAAGATGGCCTTGAGCTAGAACCACGACTCTCTGAGAGAACGGATAAGATATGGAGGTAAAACTCTTCATCGGACTTCAAAATCTGAGAATGACGACGAGAAACACCACCATGAATCGTTGAGACACTCCGGAATGATTAAAAAAAAGAGGTTGAGCCAAAGATGAAAAGAATTTGAAAGATCTTGGAGAAAAACATATGACAGATGATAAATCATTCTTGCATCAAACTTTAGAAGAGAATTTAAGAATAACTCCGGAAAAATTAGAGGAGTCAGGTAAGATCCTGGGAAAAGACCTGTGGGTTAGGGCCCACTCAAAAGAAATACCGTAGAACGATTTAAAAGAGAGAAAGCACCGGTTGAATTAAATGGCTAGAATGAGATAACAATCTCGAAAATAGGTTGAACGGATCTTGAATGAGAATACGAGCCTTCTGAGATATCTTTAGCACTCCGGAACAATGAACAGCCAGCGGGAAATTATTAAGAGGTGCACCGGCATGAGAAGGTAAATGAAACAAGGAAAAAGGGATATGATCAACACCAAAAGCTTGAATTTGTCCACCGGAGAAGAAAAAGTACGAACATTGATGGAGTTGAAGAGCATCTTCATGAGAATCACCGGATAAGAACATTGACTAAAAGAATGGATTGGGTTCCCATCAATAAAATGGATAGTGATTAAGAAATCTGGGTCCTTGAAGAAAAAGGGTGGGTGGGTGGGAAAACAAAGACAACTTGGAACGGATGAAATGAACACCATTGAGAAAGCTGAGATTGCATCTTGCAAATGTTGAAAATGAACGGATCCATTTGAAGAGAAACACACCGGTGAAAAGGATTGACACGACAAACTCGATGATCGAGAAGGATTAGTGTTCACCTTGGGGTATGAGAACACCGCTTAGGAAAAGGTATGGAATCAACATTTGACACTGAAGCAACTCAAATACCACAACTCAAAACAAAACAATGGATTGGCTTGCAAAATAAGCCGGAACTAACATATGATAGAGATTTCGTCCGAAGTTTTCGTGGTGGGGCCTACACGGGCTCGATCGTACAGCACCATCATGTACAAGGCAGTGCACATGACATACGAAGCGTCCCCGAGTCGGCATAGCCAAGGACTCTTTAAGACACAAAGAGACCACTGTAAAACCGACCGTGGATAGGCGTACCACTAGACGTCGAACCCCAATTTCATATCATACATCTGTCGGAAAGATATCTTAAGAGCTACTTGAATTCCCAATTATAAACTCCCGAAACTTTCTGGTTATGCAATCAGGTGTTGGGGATACAGGGGAGCATAATATCTCACCCAAAACTAGCAAATCCTACATCCAGCTGTATCCATCCTTCAACACATAACCAAGAAATCTTCGGAAATCGTCTACCTCAACCTTCAAAAAGCATCTGTTATACGAGTTATGGCAATACTCCCGAACTCCCGCCCCAGTACTGGGTGGCATCGAGGTTATCTCACCAACAACTGCATAAAAGAGATTTTTGATGTCGGCGTACTAAACTCAGGTATTCCGGAACTGCAACGATAAAATTGTGACGACAACACCTTGGAGCTCAACTCCCCGGGACACTTCCACTAAACCCCTGACAGGAGGCACCAAGAACAAAGTTCTCATTACAAAACCATCGAAACGATTCCAAGATACCCGCATGATCCTAAAAAAAATTTAGTGAAATTTGAGAAGAGAATAGTCAAAACTCTACGTCAGGATGCCTTACTAGAGCGATGAAGGGACTGGGAAGTAAAAAGAATTCCTGAACTCTCCGATATATAATTCCGAAATGACTCAAAACATTTTTTTCTAGACTCAACAACGGCTGCTAATAACGATCAAGCAGTGGGGGCTCCTAAGGTCGGGGAAGGCTCTGATTACCAACTTGTAACGCCCTCGATGCAACTATATCTCCCACGTGTCGAAGCACGACTTAGAGGCATAACCGCATTGAAAGCAATGTCGCAAGTGAGGTAATCTTCACACAACCCATGTAATACATAAGGGAAAGAGATACATAGTTGGCTTACAATCGCCACTCCACACAATTACATGAATAAAGCATTACATCAATCAGATACAATCAAGGTCCGACTACGGAACCAAAATAAAAGAAGAACCCCAATTGCGACAAGGTCCCCGATCGACCCCAACTGGGCTCCACTACTGATCAACTAGAACGAAACAACACAAAGGACAAGATCTTCATCGAGCTCCTCCTGAGCTTGGTTGCGTCATCTGCACGGACTCATCGGCACCTGCAAGCTGGTTTTGGAAGTATCTGTGAGTCACAGGGACTCAGCAATCTCACACCCTCGTGATCAAAACTATTTAAGCTTATGGGTAAGGTAAAGGTATGAGGTGGAGCTGCAGCAAGCGACTAGCATATATGGTGGCTAACATACGCAAATGAGAGCGAGAAGAGAAGGCAAAGCATGATCGAGAAACTATGATCAAGAAGTGATCCTAGAACAACCTATGTCAAACATAACTCCAACACCGTGTTCACTTCCCGGACTCCGCCGGAAAGAGACCATCACGGTTACACACGCGGTTGATGCATTTTAATTAAGGTCAACTTCAGGTTTTCTACAACCGGACGTTAACTAATTCCCATCTGCCCATAACCGCGGGCACGGCTTTCGAAAGTTCAATCCCTGCAGGGGTGTCCCAACTTAGCCCATCACAAGCTCTCACGGTCAATGAAGGATATTCCTTCTAGCGGGAAGACCCGATCAGGCCCGGAATCCCGGTTACAAGACATCCTCGACAATGGTAAAACAAGTCCAGCAACACCGCCCGAATGTGCCGACAAATCCCGATAGGAGCTGCACATATCTCGTTCTCAGGGCACACTCTGATGAGAAGTACGTACAACTAAAACCAGCCCTCGAGTTTCCCCGAGGTGGCACTGCAAGGGGCTCTAGTTTGGACCAACACTCAGACGAGCACTGGCCCGGGGGGGGGGGTTAAAATAATGATGACCCTCCGGAGCGCGACTCCCAAGGAGGGAAAAAGAGGCTAGGGGGCAAATGGTAAAACCAATGTTGGGCATTGCTAGAGGAGTTTTATTCAAGGCGAACTGTCAAGGGGTTCCTATTATAACCCAACCACGTAAGGAACGCAAAATCCAGGAACATATCACCGATATGACGGAAACTAGGCCGGGAAGAGTGGAACAAAACACCAAGCATAAGGCCGAGCCTTCCACCCTTTACCAAGTATATAGATGCATTAATTAAATAAGAGATATTGTGATATCCCAACAAGTAAACATGTTCCAACAAGGAACAACATCTTCATGTTCCAACAAGGAACAAACTTCAATCTTCACCTGCAACTAACAACGCTATAAGAGGGGGCTGAGCAAAGCGGTAACATAGCCAAACAACGGTTTGCTAGGACAAGGTGGGTTAGAGGCTTGGTTCAACAATATGGGAGGCATGATAAGCAAGTGGTAGCTATCGCAGCAAAGGCATAGCAAAAGAGCGAGCAACTAAGCAAGCAAAGATAGAAGTGATTTCGAGGGTATGATCATCTTGCCTGAGATCCGCAAGGAAGAAGAGCGAGTCCATGAAGAAGACAAACGGACATAGTCGAACGGGTCCTCACAAACGCGACGTTACCGGAACCAATCCATAGAGCAAACACCGGAAAGAAGCACACAACATAGTAAACAAACCACACATGAACATGGTATGATATGCGGGATGCGGTATGCGATGCATATGCATGATTTGCATGGGAATGAATGAACCTGGCCTCAACTTGGAAATCCAAGTGTGCCACTGGAAAGGTGAGATGATTTCGCTTTAAAACGATATAAAGATCGTCGGAATCGGAGGCACAGTTTGGAAATGGCAAGCAAAACAAATATGGCAACGGTCTGCGATTTACAGCAAGTGACCATCTAAATGCAACAAGACAAACATGCTACAGCACTCAAACATGGCAACAAAATACATGGCAGGGATCCATTCATGATGCTTAACAAAAGATGAACACTGAGCTACAGCCAATTCATCCATTAACAGGTTCAAACAAGCATGGCAAAAGTGCAATTGGTAAACAGATTTCAGACTTAGTGAAATTAACACTAGTCTGTAATTTCAGATCAGGTAGCACACTTTGGAGCATGAAAACTATATGCTACAGGAACTTAACATGGCAAAGTAAAGCATGGCATTGAGAAACTCAAAGTGCTTAACAAAAGTCCCTTAGTGACCTTGAGCCGAAAGGGATCAGAAAATACAATTGCAAGCATGTGAACATGGCAAAAGCATAAACAGATCACAGACTTAGTTAAAAACTGGAGCATGCAAAATCAGATATCAAGTAGGCATGTTTACGAGCTCGATGCACTCACTACAGAGCATGGCATGAAAAACTAAGCATACACCCATTAATAATACACAAAATACAAGCTAGTCATGGCAAGAACAATAACATAGCATGCACGGATCAACTACAACATCATCGGCAAAATCGCTAACAAGTAGACAATCTGCCCAGATTCGCGAGATGACAAAAGTAGAGCTCGATTGACTCAAGCTAGGGTGCCCCATAATTCCAAACAAAAACATGGATGGATAGAGCACTACAAGATTAACAAATCATCCTTACTGATCATCCTCAAAAGAGGCACGGATCACTAAGAAACAACATGAACATATGGCATAATGTAATAAACAGATCAAGGACTTAGTGGAATTGCTAAGTCCCTGAATCAGCATTAACAAATGCACCACTTTGCAAGCTTGTGCTAGTCACCACACTCATCACAAAAATACATGGATTGCACCTCTGGATAGATGGCAAAACATATAACAAAACTCATGAAGAGCTCATGGGCATATCATGCACACATTAATCATGGCAAAAATGACAAATATCTAATTGGAGCAGCAGATCTGACAATTATCTCAAATAGCATTCTTCTAACAGCATTTCGGGCATCAAGATGAACTCAAATGAAAATGATGCAATGAGATGAAATGATGTGCTCTCTGAGACGAACATTTTTATATGCTATATGCCCAAAACGGAGCTACAGATGCAAAGTTACGATGCGATGAACATGGGCATTTGAAACATGGAAAACTTGGGGACTTGGTGAAAATATAGACCTCCAGATCTAGGGTTCATCCGGCGTGCGAACCGAGGCAGCGGCGGATCTCGCCGGATCCGCGCCGGAGAAGGTAGAGGGCGGCGACTGGAGCTCCGGACGGAGGAGGCTCTCACCGAAGCACGGCCGGGGCGGCAGAGGACGCGGGCGGCGGGGCGGAGCGCGTGCGGTGGCGAGGAGGATGGCACCGGCGGCGAGCTTGCCGCGGCGGAGCGGCGAAGTCCGGCGATGGCGCACGGTGGTCGGCGAAGACGGCGGCGAGAGCCGCGGCGGCGTCGGGCGGCCGGTGCCGAAGGAGACGGCGGCGCGAGCGGGCACGGGGCGCGGCCTTGTTGGCGGCGGAGAGGGCCGGACGCGGGCTCGAGCGGGCCGTGGTGGAGGGGGCCTGCCGGGTACACTTGGCATGCTCCGATTGGGCGCAGGCGGCCGGAGGTTGAAATGGACACGTCCGCCTGTGAGGTTTTTGTCTGGCGCGCGAAGAGAGGGAGGGATCTAGGGTTTGCACCGGGAATTTTGGAGGGGGGAGGTGTTTATATAGGTAGAGGGAGCTAGGAGAGTCCAAATGAGGTGCGGTTTTCGGCCACGCGATCATGATTGAACGACCGAGAGGATGGAGGAGGTTTAGGTGGGCTTTGGGCCAAATTGGAAGGGTGTTGGGCTGCAACACGCACGAGGCCTTTTCGGTCCCTCGGTTAACCGTTGGAGTGTCAAACGAAGTCCAAATGGTACAAAACTTGACAGGCGGTCTACCGGTAGTAAACCAAGGCCGCTTGACAAGTCTCGGTCCAATCCGGAAATGTTTAACACCCGCACATGAAAGAAAAATAGAAAGGACCACCGGAGGAGATAGGAGCGCCGGATTGCAAAACGGACAACGGGGAAAATGCTCGGATGCATGAGACGAACATGTATGCAAATGGAATGCACATGAGGACATGATATGCAATGCATGACACGCAAGCAATGACAACGCAACAACAGCGAATAAGAAGAGGACACCTGGCACATCGGTCTCGGGGAGTTACAGACATCTGTCGTGACAATTCGACAACACCTTTGCCTTATCCTCGTGCAATGACAAGTGAATAAACACTCATCTTGAGAATAACACATCTAGCATGGAAAATATTATCCACCCCTCACCGCTCCGTGAGCGAAAAGAACACACAAAAGAAGTTTATTTTTGAATATTAGAGATGGCACATGCAAATTTCCTTAGAACGGCAAAAGAATACCGCATATAGGTAGATATAGTGGACTCATGTGGCAAAACTGGGTTAAAGGTTTTCGGATGCACAAGTAGAGATCATACTTAGTGCAAAATGAAGGCTAGCAAAAGATTAAGAAGCGACCAACCAAGAAACGAATAATCTCATAAGCAAGCATTAAGCATAATTAACACCGAATAATGCACCACAAGTAGGATATACTTTCATTGCATGACTATCGACTTTCATGCTTGCATAGAGAATCACAAATATTAACACCAATATTCCTACTAAAGCATAATTACTCACCAACATAACTCACATATCACATCATCATATCTCAAAACTATTACTAAGAATCTAGTTTATTTTGTCCAACGATCTTCATGAAAGGTTTTATTGTATACTTCTTGGATATCTATCACTTTGGGACTAATTTTCACGTGTTGCTTTTGACAAGCTCAAACAAATATAAGTGAAGATCATGAGCATAATATTTCTTTCTTTCTCTCAATTTAATTTAAGTGAAGCAAGAGACGATTTCTTGAAAATTTTATTGACTCTCAAATAAATCTAAGTGAAGCAAGAGAGCATTTCTTCAAAAAGTACTAAGCACACCATGCTCAAAAAGATATAAGTGAAGCACTAGAGCAAGTCCATAGCTCATAAAAATTTAAGTGAAGCATAGAGAACAATTCTAACAAGTCATGACATAATTTTGGCTCTCTCAAATAGGTGTGTCCAGGAAGGAATCGAGACTTCAAACACAAAAAAACAAGTGAAGACTCATATTATACAAGACGCTCCAACCAAAACACATAGTATGTGACAAACAAAAATATAGCTTCAAGTAAAATACCGATGGTCGTTAGAAGAAAGAGGGGATGCCACTCGGGGGCATCCCCAAGCTTAGTTGGTTGCTCATATTTGAATAATAGCTTGGGATGCTGGGGCATCCCCAACCTTAGGCTCCTCTACTCCTTATCCCTCCATCCATCGTAAGATAACCCAAAACTTGAAAACTTCAATCACACAAAACTCAACAAAAACCTTCGTGAGATCCGTTAGTATAAGAATAATAAATCACTACTATAATTGTTGTATCAAACCAATTCATATTTTGTTCTTGCATTATATCTACTGTATTCCAACTTTCTATGGCAAAAAATCATCAAAGAACACCATAGAGCCATCAAAATAAGCACACAACACAAAGAAAACAGAATAGTCTGTAGCAATCTGACTATTTCAAATACTTCTGTAACTCCAAAAATTCTGAAAAATTAGGACGACCCGGGAAATTTGTATATTGATCTACTGCAATTGGAGTGGGAATTTTATCGTTCTCTTGTAAAAAATGATAATAATTTCATGAGCGCAAAAGTTCTGTTTTTCAGGAAGATCAAACAACTATCACCCAAGAAGATCCTAAAGGCTTTACTTGGCGCAGACACTAATTAAAACATAAAAAATACAATCATAACAGTATCATAATTGTTCTAACACTCAAAAACGGAAGCAAAAAGCAAAAATAAAATTTATTCATTTGGTTGCCTCCCAACAAGCGCTATAGTTTTACGCCCCTAGCTAGGCATAAAGCAAGGATCTAAGTTTTGTCATCTTTTGTTCCAGATCCACAAGATGCCCTCATGATTGATTCATAAGGTGGCCTAATTCTTGTTCTAGAAAAGTGTTCCATACCCTTCCTCAAGGGAAATTGGAACTTAATATTGCCTTCTTCCATATCAATCACGGCACCGATAGTGCGTAAAAACGGCCTACCAAGAATAATTGGACCAGACGGATTGCAGTCAATATCAAGAACAATAAAATCTATGGGCACATAATTTCTATTTGCAATAATAATAACATCATTAATTCTTCCCATAGGCTTTTTAATAGTATAATCCGCCAAGTGCAAATTCAAAGAACATTCTTCAAACTCGGTAAGACCAAGCACATCACATAAAGATTCAGAATTGTAGAAACACTAGAACCCAAGTTACACAAGGCAAAACACACATAATTTTTAATCTTGAATTTGATAGTAGGTTCCCATTCATCATGCAATTTTCTATGAATTGATACTTCTAATTCCTATTTTTCTTCAAGAGCTTTCATCATAGCATCAACAATATGTTTAGTAAAAGCTTTGTTTTATTCATAGGCATGGGGTGAATTTATCACGGAATGCAGAAAAGAAATACAATCAATCAAAGAGCAACTATCATAATTAAAGTCTTCGTAATCCAAAATAGTGGGCACATCACTAGCTAAAGTTTTGACCTCTTCAAACCCACTTTTATCAATTTTCTCAACAAGATTTTCACCCTTCGAATCATTGGGACGCATTATACCTAAATTGACTCTTCTCCAGTCCCTTTTTCATCAATCTTAACTTTACTAAACAAGGAATCAATAGAAGAAACACCAATCATTTTAAGATCTTCATCATTTTTTCAAAAGAAATCACTAGAAAACGCTTTTTCGAAAAAATCTCTTTTAGCTCTAAGCATAGCAGTTATTTTCTTACTTTCATCCACAGATGAAGAGCTTTAATTGATTCATCTACTTTAGGCACAAAAATTTTCATCTTGAGATTTTCCACGTCATGAGCAATTCTATCAACACTTCTAGACAAATCATCAATGTTATTCAACTTTTCTTCTATGGAAGTGCTGTAAACTTTTTGCGTGTTGATAAATTCTTTAATATTATTCTCAAGATCAGAGGTGTTCCTAGTATTATTATAAGATTGATTTCCATAGGATTTACCATAATTATTAGAGGAATTACTAGAAAAAGGCCTTGGATTAAAATTACCTCTATAAGCATTGTTATTGATATAATTTCGAGAGATAGAATTCACATCTATGTCATCACTATTTTGCTCAATAAAAGTGGACAAAGGCATATCATTAAAATCTATAGGAGCACTTCTACTAGCAACCAATTTCACTAGAGCATCAACTTTTTCACTCAAAGAAGAAATTTCTTCAATCTAATTAACTTTTTTACTAGTAGGAGCTGTTTCGGTATGCCATTGCGAATAATTTGCCATAATATTATGAAGCAATTTTTTGGCTTCACCCAAAGTAATTTCCATAAAAGTACTACCCGCGGAGGAATCTAAAAGATTACGAGAAACAAAATTCAACCCCGCATAAAATTTTGTATGATCATCCAATGATTTAACCCATGAGTTGGGCAATTACTTAGCATCATTTTAATCCTTTCCAAGATTGTGCAACATGCTCATGTTCAAGTTGCTTGAAATTCGTGATCTGTGTTCTAAGGGAAATAATTTTTGCGGGCGGAAAATACTTAGTGATATAAGCATCTTTGCACTTAATCCAAGAATCGATACTATTGCGGGGCAAAGAAGAGAACCAATTTTTTGCAGAATCATGCAAAGAAAACGGAAATAATTTCATCTTCACCACATAATTTTCCACATCTTTATTTCTTTTGCATATCGTATAATTCCACAAAGGTATTAAGATGGGACGTGGCATCCTCACTAGGAGTACCAGAAAATTGATCTTTCATAACAAGATTCAACAAAGCAGTATTAAGATCACAACTCTCCGCACTAGTGGCGGGAGGAGAAAGCGGAGTGCCGATAAAATCATTGTTGTTTGTATTTGCGAAATCACACAACTTATTGTTCTCTTGAGTCATGATGACTAACCAACAATATTGCACTCAAAAACAGATCCGGCAAGAAAACGGCGAATGAAAAAGAGGAGCGAATAAAACAAAATATTTGTGTGAAGCGGGGGAGAGGAAAACGAGAGGCAAATGGCAAATAATGTAAATTGCGAGCAGATGATATTAGTGATTAGGAACCTGGTATATGTTGAAGACCCTCCCCGGCAACGACGCCAGAAATTCCTTTTGATGTCGCTTGAAGCTACGTCAGTTTGTCCCCAAAGAGGAAGAGATGATGCAGCACAACGGCGGTAGGTATTTCCCTCAGATATGAAACCAAGGTTATCGAACCAGTAGGAGAATCAAGAAACACAACGTAAACAGGACCTGCACACAAATAACAACTTATCGCAACCTAACGTGTTAAAGGGGTTGTTAACCCCTTCCGGGGTACGTCGCCTCAAGATAGGCAAACGGACATGAGGTAAATTTGTAGTAGATTGATAGATCGAACGCGAAACAAAATAAATAAGGATAAATTGCAGCAAGGTATTTTTGGGTTTTTGGATTGATAGATCTGAAAATAAATGCAAGGAAAGAGTTGATCGCAAAGGAAAATATATGAGAAAGAGACCTGGGGGCAGTAGGTTTCACTAGTGGCTTCTCTCGAGAAAAATAGCAAATGATGGGTGAACAAATTACTGTTGGGCAATTGATAGAACTTCAAATACTTATGACGATATCCAAGCAATGATCATTACATAGGCATCACGTCCAAGATTAGTAGACCGACTCATGCCTGCATATACTACTATTACTCCACACATCGACCGCTATCTAGCCTGCATCTAGTGTATTAAGTTCATGGAGAAACAGAGTAATGCAATAAGAATGATGACATGAAGTAGACAAGATCTATCTATGTAGAGATAGACCCCATCGTTTTATCCTTAGTAGCAACGATACATACGTGTTGGTTCCCTTTCTGTCACTAGGATCAAGATCCGTAAGATCGAACCCACTACAAAGCACCTCTTCCCACTTCAAGATAAATAGATCAAGTTGGCCAAACAAAACCCAAATATCGGAGAAGAAATACGAGGCTATAAGCAATCACACATAAAAGAGATCAAAGAAACTCAAATACTTTCATGGATATAAAAAGATAGATCTGATCATAAACTCAAAGTTCATCGATCCCAACAAACACACCACAAAAAGAGTTACATCATATGGATCTCCAAGAGACCATTGTATTGAGAATCAAGAGAGAGAGAGAGAGAGGAATCCATCTAGCTACTAACTACGGACCCGAAGTTCCACAAAGAACTACTCTCGCATCATTAGAGAGGCACCAATGGAGGTGGTGAACCCTATCTGAGATGGTGTCTAGATTGGATCTGGTGGTTCTGGACTCCGCGGCAGCTGGATGAATATTTCATCGACTCCCCTAGGGTTTTGCGAATATTGGTGTATTTATAGAGCAAATAGGCGGTCCGGGGGGCACCCGAGGTGGGCACAACCCACCAGGGCGCGCCTGGGCCTCCTGGCACGCCCCGGTGGGTTGTGCTCCCCTCGGGGCATCCCCAGGCACGGCCAGGGCTCATTGTGTTCCTTTTGGCCCATAAAAATCTCCGTAAAGTTTCGTGGCATTTGGACTCTGTTTTATATTGATTTTCTGCGATGTAAAAAACATGGAAAAAACAGGAACTGTCACTTGGCACTATGTCAATAGGTTAGTACCAAAAAATGATATGAAGTGACTATAAAATGATTACAAAAAATCCAAGATTGATAATATAACAGCATGGAACCATCAAAAAATATAGATACGTTGGAGACGTATCAGCAACGTTTTTACATTTTTGTGGGACTGCAGAAAGCGATATTGGTTTTGCTATCCTCCTCATCCAACTCCGTGCCTAATCTTCTCCAACAAGTAGTTAGTCCTAAAGAGAGATCGCAGAGGTTATCGGCTTCTATTTGTGTGTGTTATGTTTCATCATCTAGTTCCACTATTATTGTAATCACACTAACTGGATAACTTTGCAAACAGGAATGGTTAGTTTGATTTTAGTGGAGCTGCACAAAATGATCGGATTATGGTGTCCTCCATACACCTCCTTTTTGGCTACAGATCTGAGTCAAACTAGCTGCCAACCAATGAGCATTATGTCCAGGAAATGGATCCATGCCTACGAACAACATCGATCAATTATATATTTTTCTTTATTTGTACACCTTCTCACAACTCTGTCTTCAGTTGTGATGTGAATATTGGCGTTGATCTGTGAACCATTGAGATGCATTAGTAGCCATGGTAGATTCATTTGTATTTGACGGAATGTTGTAACAAGATAATCTTGAGGCAAGAGGACGCATGCATCCTAAGTTGAAACCTTTTTTTCCGCGGGAACCAAAGTTGAAACCTTCATAGCATCACAGTACAATTTCATTAAAATTATGCGTACATATAAAGAAATCCTGAAGGATTGATAGCAATGCCAGAAACAATTCAACTTTGTTTCGCCGACATGTGGGGCATCCTTCATCTGGCTCCACCTGCCATGCAGCAATATTGAGTGCACAACTGCAGGGAAAGATTCTCCCGGGTCGTTGCGCCGCAGTAGTAATGTCCAGTGAGCAGTCAAATCATAGAGCCCCACCTTTGCCAGAGTAAGTTGCTCGGACGAAGCAACCATCATTTCTCTATTCATTGAATCCACTGGTACTCCCATATTCCCAGAGTAATAAGTTGCTCGAGTGAAGCAACCATCACTTCACCTTTCCCACAATAAGTACTAGTACCTCCTTTTTTTACTCTAGAAACAACCACACGCGAATATTGGACGGTAGCAGCATGGCAACTGAATCAAAAATCGAAACCAACCAATGAACTACTACTAATGGTGAGCATTTGCTAGTATCATGTACTCCGTCTATCCATGTATATAGGGCTTAATGTATTTTCCGAGACTAACTTTGGCCCTGTTTGGATCCATGCGTTAGAGTTAGTTTGAGCTAGTTGGGGCTCAAATAGCCCTAAAGTATCCAAGCATGAGGGTTAAATTGGAGCAAGTTGCATCGAACCCACCAAAAAATACTATCCCACCCAAGAGGTGCTAATTGGAGATAGTTCTCATTGGGCACATTGAAAAATCACTTTTCTCTCTCCATCAACTGCATTTATGGTCCATCTAACCCTGTCACCCGAACACCTCTTTGGCTACAGTTAGTTCAGGGTTAGTCATGAGTTCGTCTAACCTCTAGGTAAGTTAGAGTATCCAAACAGGAGAAGTATAGGACATGTAAGTTGCTCAAAGCATACAGTCAAATTCGTACGTGAAAGGAATTTTTTAAACGGAACATGAAAGGATCTTCGAATGATATAATTTTCAAATTATATAAAATCTTATCTATAGTCAAGGGCATCCTCGAATAATACACTAGGCCCAATATAAAATCTTATCAATAGTCAAAACCAAGTGTTACTACTACAACAAACAAGTTCAAAACGAGAAACTGGACCCACTCACGGCACGACATGCCTGTCTTGTTTGGTCCATCGGTCAAAGCGCTTCCTCTTCTTGGACAAACAATACAGTACAATAATTTTTTTTAAATGCTCTTGGCATGTCGCTAACATGTGATGAGTTAACTGACCTCAATAGACGGCACAAATGCCAGCCCGCCGCACTTTGAGAGAGACGAGGAGCGAGAAGCAATACGGGCTGCTGGATTACTAGAGCTAGGTGTCGCACGGAGGCCAAGAAATATGGCGATAGCGTAGGTTAGCCATGTAGTATAATGTAACTGCACTGGGCTCCCGTGTTTCGTACTCTTCCGGTCTACTGTGGAGATGATTGGTTGAATTCATATTGTTGAATAATATAAATTATTATGAGTGCAGACGCTCCACCACGAGATTCCTTGCTCCTTCTCGGTCATTGGGAATCTATGTTCTTCCACTCTTTTTTTACGTGAGCTTTGTTCATCCTTCTGCCAACATGCGGCAACTCGCAGAACGATGAGAAGCTTGCGTACTATGCCTTCTCCCTCGCTAACGCGTGCGCGGTGGCTCGCAACACAAGGAGAAACTTTTGCTTACAAGCGGTGGACGTGCAGTAGTTCATTTGGTGTCAGATTGCCAACAATTCATTCAACTTCTGGAAGAGGCGAAGAGCCAACGCAAGGTCATCTACTAAGAGCATGGTTAATAGTATAGCCAGCTGATGGCTATAAGAAACTGCCATGTCATGTATAGCCATCATTTATGGTCACTCGTATAGTAGTGTGGGCTACAAGGTTGGCTATAACATTACTACTTTTTTCAACCTTCACTCTTTCTCTTTCTTCACATTTATTCTATTTGTCTAGGAATCCGCATATAGCTAGGCTCTTGCATGAGAGCCCAGTGGGAGACGTAGATGGTAACATCACACATCTCAAAGCAAAACAGATGATGTAGAAAGTAATTAATGAGAAAAGAGGAGAATGAGGTAACATTAGCTAGTTGCTATAACATCACACATATCAAAACAAGATGAGTCTACAACCTAATAAATGAAGTGTTGCATGACACCACACATACTCCCCACTATAGAGGTAGTACTCTAAGTTACTACCCATTGTGAGTAGTCTTACTTTTTCACAATGGGTAGTAACATCGACTAGTAACCAATCATCTCCACAGTAGACCGGAAGAGTACGAAACACGGCAGCCCAGTGTAGTTACATCATACTACATGGCTAACCTACGCTATCACCATATTTCTTGGCCTCTGTGCGACACCTAGCTCTAGTAATCCACTAGCCCATATCGCTTCTCGCTCCTTATCTCTTTCAAAGTGCGACGGGCTGGCATTTTTACCGTCTATTGAGGTTAGTTAACTCATCACATGTTAGTGACTCTTGGGTGGGATAGTTTTTTTGGTGGGTTTGGGGCAACTTGCTCCAATTTAGCCCTCATGTTTGGATAATTTAGGGCTATTTGTGCCCCAACTAGCTCAAACTAACTCTAACCCATGGATCCAAACAGGGCCAAAGTTAGTCTCGGAAAATGCATCAAGCCATATATACATGGACAGACGGAGTACATGATACTAGCAAACACTCACCAGCACTAGTTCATTGGTTGGTTTTGATTTTTGATTCAGTTGCTTTGCTGCTGCCGTCCAATATTTGTGTGTGGTTGTTTCTAGAATAAAAATGAAGGTACTACTACTTATGTTACTCCCACTATGGCTAGCCTAGGGTTAGTAGGTGACCTTCCGCTTGGCTCTTCGCCTCTTCCAAAAGTCGAACAATAATGATGGTACTACAGTAGTACTTTTGGCAATCTGACACCAAATGAATTGCTGCATGTGCACCGCTTGTAAGCAAAAGTTTCTCCTCGTGCTGCGAGCCTCCGTGCATGTGTTGGCGAGGGAGAAGGCGTAGTAAGCAAACTTCTCATCATTCTGCGAGTTGACGGGACACATCAATGTTATTTAGTACATAGTCTCTCCAAAAAAGGGCTGACCATGTCATGGCTACCATCCAGTGCTCCATCGTTGAGTACGTGCACTATTCATGTGCCACTGTGGAGAAAAAATATTGCGTAGTAGGTGCCATCGAAGTGCATGACTCACTTATGCACTGCTTATTTGAGTATCTCCATTTTCTTGCATGACACATGCACCTTGATGCTAGATGTCTCACGTGTTGGCAAAAGTATGAACAAAGCTCACGTAAAAAAAGAGTGGAAGAACATAGATTCCCGACGACCGAGAAGGAGCAAGGAACCTTGTGTTGGAGCGTCTGCAAGGAACCTTGCGCGTTTTCCCCTATTTTTTGCCGCCTGCCCACCTATAAACAAATAAAAGAACATGAACTCTTCGCTAACCACTAGAGACGATGCATCAGGATGCTAAGTTGAAGATATTTTATAGTTTATATTGATAACCACGCAAGAAGCCACGCTGTACAGGACGCATGCAGCCACGCATGTACACGGGCCAACACACTAACTCATGCCGGTCCAACTCATGCACAAACGCGCACATCATGGAGCACACAACACACGTGCACAACACATTCATGCACACACACTCAGCCGCATAAGGCACGTGAATAACACATGCATGCGCACACACTTGGCTACATGGAGGCGTACACCATCTGCGGCGACGTCCGGTTCGTTCTGCTATGGCAAAGCTCACACACAACGGCGCCTATGCATATCTTGCAACACCTCTTTGCCGTAGTTGCTCAATGACTAGCTGGAGAATTAGACGATCGAAACCTCAGCCTTAGATCTAGCACCGATGGAAAAGCATGCACAGTGCATGCACACGAGCACGTACGGAGTTCCCACGACGAGGTGTGTCCCTAGTTGCCTCTACTCCTTCCGCGCACGTTGTCTACGATGGCAGATGCATGCCTAATGATGATGTGGGTGAGATCTTCCAGGACTCAGATGATGACGAGGAAAATTTTGAGACTACCCAAAGTGGGAGTAACATAGGTAGTAACATCACACATATCTAGATAAAGTAGATGATGTGGGAAGAAATAAATGAACAAAAAGAGGAAAGTAGTAACATAGATAGTTACTAGTAGTATGAGTAACATCACACATATCAAGGCAAGATGTGTCTATAGCCTAATAAATGAAGTGTTGCATGTCCCCACTATAGAGGTACTAACATAGACTAGTAACATGAGCATGTTACTAGTCTATGTTACTACCCATTGTGGCTAGTCTTAGGGGGGTGTCTCCAACAGTGTTCCTCGGCTCGCACCTCTAGCATCACGGTGGTCGAACTTGGAGTCATTCATCTGGTACACGTGGCATCTCAGATCTAGACACAAGGTGACGTACACCTTCAAGGTCCGCGGTCAAGGGGCTTAGGGCGGACGCGACCTCTCACTGCTTCCGCCATTTGAAGCGACGCACTGGCCCAGGGCACCGCCCGCTGCACTCCCAACTATACCCGCCTCCACGCTGCATTCAAAAACCTATATTTAAACACACATGGAATGTGAGAAACCAACCCCGGCCACACATGTCCTTTCAGGAGCAGGATGCCGGTCAAGCTCCTCCTTCCACTATTTTTCGCATTCTTTCGGCGGCATCCGACGAGTAGGAAGAGTAGTTCTCCAGCATAAAAGCCATCTGGGTAGCCCGCCGAGCTTGGCAGTTACGAGCGAGGCATCTCGCTTCTCCACCAACCACGCCTTGCCCATCGGAGGCAGTTGCCACACTAAGCCAGCGCGTGGTTCCACAGGTGGCCTCTCCAATACAGCCCAAGGAAGAGTGCCAACTTGCTCCACGCCGACTTGTCAGGGAGCACAGTGGCACGGGCATCGTCGCTGCCCTCGACGCCGTCGCATCGTACAACGCCTCCAGTGTTTGCGATTGCGCCATCCGCCGTCGACGCATGCGTAGCCGCGACATGCAAGCAGAGAAAGAAGTCGCCACGGATGTCGATGAGGTGACGCGGCTACGCGAAAGTCGACGAGGTGAATGGCAGCACATCCCTGCCCACCGCCATCATCGAGGAGAAGTACAACACGGGAGACCTCCGCCGATAGTATCCCATGAAGGCCACCGCCGAGGCGACGCCGGCGAATACAGCCGGTGTCTTGCATGATTCTTCTTCTACCGATTGCTGGAGGAGGACAGAGAGATCGGGCGGCGACCATTTAGATTAGGTATTTTAATTCTACCAGGCTGGTTGTAATGGGAGTATTATAAGTAGTATCATGCATGCCAACTAGTAGTAGGCAAATTTGATGAGGTGGCATAGAATTAAATGAAGAGAGGGTTGAGTATCATATTATGATACCGTATGGAATTAAGACCTCTTCCAATGCAAATGTGCTTAGATGAGGTGCTAAGTCCATTAAATGGCTTAGCAACTCAAGTCTACAATGCATAGGTGCTTAGTTTGTTGTTGCTAAGCTTGCTTCATTTAATTAGCTATAGACTCAAAACTATGAGGCTGGTCACAGTTGGGAGTAACTTATACTAGTGTCATGCGTATGACACTAGTCTACGTTACTACCTCCATAATGCAAAGTAACATAATAGTAGTGTCATAGATGGGTTCATTTATTAGCATGTAGACTCATCCTTTTTTGGGAAGCGCTATGTTACAGTAACATATTACGTTACTCTAAACACCTCTCTCCTTATTAACTACATTTCACATAAGCAAAAAATTCTTGAAGCGCGCTATGTTACACTACTAGGGAAAATCCTATACACAGAATCTTACGATCAACGCGCTTTAAAATAAGGCGCTGCTGCTAACTAGCAGTAGCGCATGCGCACAAACCTCGCTGCTGAAATAAATGTATCAGTAGCGCGCCAACTATAAGACGCGCTACTGCTGTAATTGCCACGACGCCGCTGCGAGGCTAGTTCTAGCAGGAGCGTGCTAATATGAAGAGCGCTACTGCTAGGGACCATAGCAGTAGAGCATTTACACAATAACCGCTACTGCTAAGTTTACTAAAAAAATTAGTCCCACCTTGCTTCGTGAAGAGAGTTTGTACCACCTTAAATATGTTACTTCTCAAACTTTCACAGCCACTTGGTCTTCATTGAACTCTATGTGTAGAATTTGTGGCTGCAATATGAGTCTTCCCCAGTTCCTAAACTGGTGAGGACTCATATTGACAAATCAGATTGTACACAAAAAGATCATTGATGATCAATGTATTTTTGATGTCTATTTTTACATGCTGACACATAACAGTAGCGCGCTCTTTGTGAAAGGCGCTACTGCTTGGTCGTTTAGCAGTAGTGCCTTTTGCTATAGCGTGCTACTGCTAAGCTATTCCATCTTCCCCCTCTCCAACCTATCTGATCCACTCACACTCACACTCACTCGATCTGCCCCTCAACCCCCCACGCCGGTCCTCCTCCGTCGCCCCTCCTCCGATCTGCACCGCCGCCACCTCCTCTTCCTCGGTGGACTTGGTACCAGCCTCCTCCTCCGTCCTCCCTCTAGTAGCCGCTGGCCGGTCCCTCCTCGCTCCACCTTCCTCCTCCGTCCTCCCTCCACTCGCCGCCGGCTGGCCCCTCCACGCTCTGTCTTCCTCCTCCGTCCTACTCTCTTCTCCCTCCTCGAGTCACCCCTCCTTCTCCCTCCTCCCTCCTCCATCCACAACCCCTCCTCCCTGCTACATTTTGATTTAGTAGGCTAGTTGATTTAGTTGATTTAGAACATTTTGATTTAGTTGATTTAGTATGTAGTTGATTTAGTTGATTTAGAACATCTTGATTTAGTTGATTTAGTAGGATAGTTGATTTAGTTGATTTAGTAGGCTAGTTGATTTAGTTGATTTAGAACATTTTGATTTAGTAGGCTAGCTGATTTAGTTGATTTAGAAAATGGCGCCACCACCACCACCACTATGTCGACTGTGCAAGTCAAGGTGCGCCAGCAGCCTTGCAACTGGCAAGCTGTTCGACATCTACTTCTAGCCGAGTTTTCGTCATGTGGCGGTAAGAAATTAGATGAAATGTAACAACTATTCTATTTTTAGTGTTGACATTACTGCATTGTGTCATTTTTCTATTTTTACACAAATCTTCCCATGAAATGTGAGGTTGAAATTCAACAAGCTGACAGGAGACACTGTGACATTTGAGGCTCCTGGGGGCCATACACTATGGAGGTCGAGAAAGGGCGCAATATGTCACAGATTGGAGGAGATGGATGGGCCCGTTTCCTTGCCCACATGTGTCTTACTAGTGGTGAGTTGATCAGCTTCTCCTTCAGAGCAGAAAGACCCAAGATGGCTGTCATTTATCTCAACCTGGTGGAAGATGACGAAGATGATGAAGATGACGAAGATGATGAAAGTAATGAGGACCCACTCGATGAAGATGATGAGAACCCACTTCATGAAGCCATCATAGCTCAAAGAATGAGGCTGAGCAAGGAGGAGGTGTGCAACCTATGGGACATAATTCTACCACGTGATGACTTTGTCAGGGTGCCATTCATGACCCGCCTGACAAGTACCATGGTTGATCGGCATGAAATTGTATGTTATACATACTGCCTGTAGTAATCTGATGATATATATATATATATATATATATATATATATATATATATATATGTGCTTTATTGTTATACTTACAAATGCAAATTAATCGATGATATGCTTAGTGAATCCGATGATATGCTTAGTGTAGAGTCCAATGATATGCTTTGTGGAATCTAGTCGATGATATGCTTTAGTGTAGAGTCTGATCACATGCTCTTATTAGTGTAGAATCCAAGGAACTATTAATAGTGTAGATAATCCATATATACTTATTAGTAGAATTCATGATTAGTTAGTATAAATGCGTAGTACTGTGTCTTTTGATAGTGTATAAATCTAGAATTAATAGAAATATATTTGCAAGAGTATGTGCGAGGCTATTTATTAAATGATATGTTTTTCTTATTCAAAAATTGCCAAAGAACCTATCTGTGAGTTGTGGTATCGAGCCTGATGAAGAAGGCTCAGCTGGACTACGCCTTACCGCAAGGGGCTCCGTCACCACCTGTACTTACCGCATGGACACAGACGGTCGCACACACTTAAACTCGGTTGGGTGGAAGAGATTCCTCGTTGGCAAGAATCTTCGTGTTGGACAGGCCATCCTAATTACTATCACGAACACCCACCGGCCAGGCTTGAGGATGATGATCGTCGTCGATATCATCTAGAACTACATATGTGTGTGTGTGGCTATATCATCTAGAACTACATATGATGATCGTCGTCGATATCATGTAGAACTACATATGATGATCGTCGTCGATATTATCTAGAACTACATATGATGATATCACCTTGTACTGCTTGAGGATGCATGTTGGGTATATATGAAATTATTATCTAGTACTCCCTTCGTTCCAAATTACTCGTCGTGGTTTTAGTTCAAATTTGAACTAAAACCACGACGAGTAATTTGGAACCGAGGGAGTACTACCTAGTACCTATAATGCTTTATGAAATTGATATCTAGTAGTACCTAGTATCTGGAAATTGCTGTTTATTCAAGCTGAAACGGGGTAGGAAACCCGGGGGGAAATGATGAAAGATATAGTAGTAGCACGGGGCCAGTAAATCGCTACAGCTAATTAGTAGTAGCGCATTCTGGAAACGCGCAGCTGATACAGTCCGTAGTAGTAGCACGGGTATAGACCACGCTACTACTAACAGTTAGCTGTAGCGCCTTATTGGTAGCGCGGCTGGCCGAGCTGCTGATAGCCTCAAACCCGCGCTACTACTAGGGTTTTCCCTAGTAGTGTTACTACCTAAGTTACTCCCACTATGACTAGCCTGACTAGCCTAAGTTACTCCCACTGTGGTTAGTCTTAGGCCTTGTTCGGTTCAACCTCCTCCCAAGGGGTTTGGAGAGGAATGGATGGGAATTTGGCTTGTACATGATTTAATCCCCCACAATCCCTGTTAATCTATGTATATTGTTAGCATGTTATTTGACCCCTCATTTTGCCGTGCTACGACCAATGTGAGTGTTTGCATGCAGTACACCATCCTCTAATTTGGTGGATGCCAAGCTAGCCCGAAAAGGAGCTATACTTTTTTTCAAGTTGAAAAATGTTACCGATGAGGAGCCATCATTAAGCTGGATGCGTCTCTTATTTTCTTTCGAATGGGAAATAAGATGGAGAGCTGGAGAGTGTCTCTAATGCGCTGCCTCTAGTGTTAAGGCCCTCCAGTACGAAACATGGGCAGCCGACTGGGCCGATACAAAATCCTATCCATCTTAAAGCCCATTTTTTTGCGAGGAGAAGCCCATATTTCTTGAAGAGGGAGTGATCCCAGAAAAATTCTCCTTCCTCCTCGCTTCCACTTATACTGCAGCTCGCTAGACTCTCTCGCGTCCGTCGCCCCCCAAGTCCCGCCGCTCCCCATCTTCCTCACTTGTACAGAAAACCCCTGCTCACCTTCTTCCTCACTCGTCAAGAAAACGCCTGCTCCTCTTCTTCCACTCCTACAGAAAACCCCAGCCCTCCTTCTTCCCTACTAGCACTACCACTAAGCTCGTCTCTGACTACTCTGCTCAATATCGTGAGCTCGGCACGATGCCCATAAGGAAAATGGAGTCGACTAGCCCCAGCGCCTAGAAGATGAGGCTCCCACCAGCGGGGATGCCGGTTGTAGATCCCGCACCCGGCAGAGCGGGGAGAATCGGCGAGTCCCCAAACCCAGATCTGAGTAACCGGTAGAATCTCTGGTGGACCGCATTAGTGATCTACTGGACGTCATCCTTGAGGAGGTCATCTCGCTTCTCCCCACTAAGGATTGCTGCTGCACACACCTCTCAACTCGGTGGCGCCCTCTATGGCACGCTGCGCCCCTCAATCTCGACTGTCGTTAGATATCCGTCCTTCCTGAATTTGACCTCCTCAGAGCCATCGTCTCCTCTCACCAGCAGGGCCCCGTTCAACGCCTCTACATCCCGATACACTACCTGGTGTCTGTACCCGGCACGGTGGATGCTTGGCTAACATCCCCTGAATGCGAAAAACTCCAGTAGTTTGAGTTCCACCATTACCACGAACACACTAAGAATTCGTGCCCACACCACCATTGTTCGTCACACGGTTTTCCTCCTCTCTCCACACCGCCACCTTCACCTAGTGCCATCTACCAGACGATCTGGTACAAATGATTCGACTACCACTGCTAAAAAAACTTTCGCTTGTGGTGGTTTATCTTTCGGAGGCCTCACTGCACAGCATCATCCACTCCAGTTGCCCTGCCCTAGAGCACTTGTTGATTGTTTTGTGAATAGAAATCCCTATCAGTTATCTCCAAGTAAAGTCGCCTCACCTTAAAAGCATTGGAATTTGTTTTGAAGGACAGGAGCTCATCATCGAAGATGCCCCTTCACTTCAAAGGTTGCTCCTTGATGATTGTTATAAACCTTCGCAAAAAACTGTCATCTCTGCACCCAAACTAGAGACCTTGGGTATAATTAGTGGTCTAATTAGTGCTTCATTTGATGATCACAACAAGTTGGTGTTTGGCTCCACACTTTTTCAGGTACCGTATATTATCATCTACACATTTGTAATCATAAGCTGCATTTTTCATTTGTGCGCATAAGTTTTATATCATCTTGGATTACACTTTGGGTACTAATATAATGTTATATGGTCAATGAAGAGTTCGTCCATGGATAGCCTATCAATGCTGCTGGATTTTGTCAAGATCTTATATATCGCAATGTTTAGTTATGATCTGAACATAATTATTGGCTTGCTGCGATGCTTTCGGTCTCTAGAGAATTTATATATAAAGGTGATGATTTCATGCACATTGAAAGACCATATATATTATACTAGAATTAACCGTTCAACTGCTTCTCTTTCGACATACTCTTTTTTCAGACCTTAACTGTTTCCAAATCTTCATACTGAGGTACTGCAACCACATGGAGAAAAACGTATAAGCAATCAGCGGCGTAATAAGCACTAGGATTTTCTCAGTTCTCATGACATTCGTTTGAGGACAATAACGATGGAAGGATATGCATCCAACCAAGCAAACTGAAGCTTTGTCACATTGTTCCTGTTTAATGCGAGGTTAGTATTGTCCATGAGGCTTAAGTTCTACTGCAAGAGATTTCTCACGGACGGACAGGTTGAACAGCAAAAAAAGAAGTTTTAGGTGGACAAATGGGCTTCTAAACGTGTCGGCTTCTATTTCCAACAAGTTGTAGTCATCCAGAAATATATTTTTTGCATAGGATGTTGATTTTATGGATCAAACCAATCCATTTGTTTCTGACTACGAAAAAGAGTGGTTGGGTTAGATGTTACTGCCATGTTCAATCTGGTTTTGTCTAAAAATTTGATGAACAATTAATCCTTGGGCCTTTTGTACCATTTGTAAGCTTGAGTTGCATGTTGTTCCCTCGTACTCCCCTCCACTTTCCACATCTTCCACGGCTTCTGTTCATTCTTGTCCGAGGCCTCGCCGTTGTTCTCCGCCTTGCTTCGCTCATAGTGCCGGCCACCGTCAAGCGTTGTCAACATGGTCAACAACCAAGAGGAATCAGGAGATGACTGTACATGGAGAGGCTGATAGTAGGGACCCACCAAGGTCATTGCATTACGCAAGCAGGTGCCTCGTTATTACAAACCAAAAAATACTTCCTCCTAATTGTTTGACAACTAGGTCTGACACCATTGTAAATATAGTCAATAAACGAGAAAATTACACAACGAGTGGTCAACACCTGGGACCCAGCAGCTCGCCCAGTTGTTTTTTAGTTTTAGAGACGGAGCTCAACTGCGCGTTGTGCGGGGGCTGTGGCCCATCTAGCCCACGCTTACGTTTTTATTTAAGCACATGACGAGCCCAGTTGATATCTTTTTTCTTTCTGAAAATGGCTAGCCGAGTTCTTTTTTTTGGAGATTACAAAAACCCAGGCCTACTTGCTTTTCTCAGCCGTGCTAGGCTGCAAATCTTTCAAGACGAGGAGGGATGTAAGTAGTAAGAAATGGGCTTCCCCAGAAAATGGGCTAGAAGTTGTAAGAAATGGGCTGTAAATTTTTAAACCAAAGCCAACCGGCAATTACATTAAAATATCATTTTTTTCTGGATTTCTCTACTCTCTACTCTTATAAAAACCAAAGCCAACTAGCAATTACATAAAAATATCATCTTTTCTCCCACAAGATAAACTACTCATACAAATGCATCTTCATGTTCCATGCAACGCACGGGCATCTTGCTAGTTAAGATTTTAAATTTCATTCATTTTTTGCGGAGAATTGTTTTTGAATTTTATTTTGATATAATTTTTGAAAAATTACTTTCAACGTGACTCGAAATTTTTGTGATTAAAAGAGTTCGGACCCCACCAAAATATGCAAAATTTTGTTGAATTTTTTTGCAGTGCCCAGAATATATGGTCTGTAATGCTAATAAATTGAATATGGGCTTGAAATATCCTTAAGAATTAGCAAATGGCCTGTAAATTATTGAAAATAATGGCTAATGGGATGTATGCTGTTTTCCATGGATTTGGAGGCTGACTTCTTGGCCTATTAGGTTGACGATGACGTTGTCCTAAAATTGTCTTTGACGCATACGCAAGGCTTTGTCAACTTAATCAACATAGAGAAGTGAATGTTGGATGTTGATACGTCTCAATGTATCTATAATTTTTTATTGTTCCATGCTATTATATTATCTGGTTTGGATGTTTAATGGGCTTTAATATGCTCTTTTATATTATTTTTGGGACTAACCTATTAACCGGAGGCCCAGTGCCAATTTTTGTTTTTTTTCCTATTTCAGTGTTTCGCGGAAAAGGAATACCAAACGGAATGAAACCTTCGCGATGACCTTTCTTGGACCGAAAGCAAACCAGGAGACTTGGAGTGGAAGTCTGGAACTCCGTGAGGTGGCCACGATGCAGGAGGGCCCGCCCAGGGGGAAGGCGCGCCCCCACCCTCGTGGACCCCATGGAGCTTCACCGACGTACTTCTTGCGCCTATATATACCCTTATACCCTAGAAACATCAAGGGGAGCCACGAAACCACTTTTGCACCGCGCAACCTTCTGTACCCGTGAGATCCCATCTTGGGGCCTTTTCCGGTGATCTGCCGGAGGGGGAATCAATCACGGAGGGATTCTACATCAACACCATAGCCTCTACGATGAAGCGTGAGTAGTTTACCACAGACCTTCGGGTCCATAGTTATTAGCTAGATGGCTTCTTCCCTCTCTTTGATCTTCAATACAAAATTCTCCTCCATGTTCTTGGAGATCTATTCGATGTAATACTATTTTGAGGTGTGTTTGCCGAGATCCGATGAATTGTGGGTTTATGAACATGATTATCTATGAACATTATTTGGTTCTTCTCTGAATTCTTATATGCATGATTTGATATCTTTCCAAGTATATTCGAATTATTGGTTCATTTTGGCCTACTACATTGATCTTTCTTGCAATGGGAGAAGTGCTTAGCTTTGGGTTCAATCTTGCGGTGTCCTTTCCCAGTGACAGTAGGGGTAGCAAGTTGCGTATTGTATTGTTACCATCGAGGATAAAAATATGGGGTTTATGTCATATTGCTTGAGTTTATCCCTCTACATCATGTCATCTTGCTTAATGCGTTACTCTACTATTATGAACTTAATACTCTAGATGCATGCTGGATAGTGGTCGATGTGTGGAGTAATCTCTACTATTAAAGGAGAATCGAATGTCGTGATGGTTCGACCTCCAACTCCCTCGTACGATCCCACCTCTATCGTTAGTTCGACCTATTCTCCTACCTTCCCCCGCACGATTAGAAGAAAACAACACCGATTCTCCTATCCACGAGAAAAAATAATGAAAAGGAAAATAATACCCCATGACCCACGAACGCACGTCCCACGCCCCCATCTCCGGATCACGTCTATATCCCCACACTCGAGAAAATTAGCCGCCACCGCTCCCCTCCTCGTTGGCCGTAGTTTTAGTCATGGACGCGACGCCCACCCTGCACCCTCCGCTGTACGATGAATCTCGTCGCCCTCGAAATATCGCCGCCGCCACTCTCCTCGTTCTCCTCGTAGTCGTCATTGCCAAGGTCCTGGTCGTGGACGGCACCGCCCGCCCCACCTTGCATGTGCGAACGCGTTAGTCATCTCGCCGGCGACCTTCCCGCGGTGCTGCGCCTTCCTCCAACCTCTCTCTTTCCTGGCTTGCCTTGGTTCGTCGGGCGTCGCACGAGCACGTCCCCTGTCTGGCCTCTCCGACTAAACCTCATCTCTGTGCATGCCACAGCGCCTCCATGGTCGCCGGCGATCAAGCTTGCTTGCCTCTGACCTCCGCCGCCTGAGGCCCGACCTCCCAACGCCGCCGATCACATACTACAGCCACCGGTCGGCAACATCTTGACTAGCCAAGTTAAACCGTCGGCCGCCTCTTTCTGCTAGACACGGGGTTTACAAGCACAACACCCCTTCCCTGGCAACGTCCTGCCTCTATGTTCTGCACAATAAATCACGCCACCCCCGTGTTGGTCCTCGACCCGCCGCCGATGTCCGTTGCTGCCCCGCTCTTCAAATCCACGGGCTAAGTGGCTCCAATCTGTCACCGCCCTCCACCAGCGCCCTAAAGCTATGTCCTGCAATGACATCCTCCTCCACGGCTCTATCATAGCCAACGCCGCCACCGACATCCTCCTAGACTCGGTGCCACTCTCGAATTAGTAGATCATTCACGCTGAGCAGGTTGATTTTTTTGGGCATTAGATTGCTATTGTTTTCTATGGTTTTGTTATTGAATTGTAACATCTCAAATTTTCAATTTGGAATGTTATACATTAGATCATCACTGCATACCATATTTTATTTTGCATTTTGGTTGATCCTAGAAATTCTACGCAACTCAATGACCCACGGAGGGAGTTGGGGATTTCATTATTTTCATATTTGAGTTTTCTCAAATTTTGAGAATATGATCATTTGATTTTATTTATTCTATCATCAATTATTTCTATTACAAAAATATGAGAGAGGGAATAAAATGTCTTTCCCAAAATAAATAAATATTGAGGATTTAATAATAAAATCAAATAGGATTTTATTTCAGAGTTTTTCGGTGTTTTATTTGAATTTAGGAAAAATGTGCATTTCTCAAAATTGCATTTAGGTCCCAAATAAATGTTCACCTTGTGCGGCTTGATTTTAGAAGCCCGTGAAAATTTATATCGGAATTTTTGGAGTCCGTTTAGTATTTCTTTTTATTTTTCTTCTGCGCGTAATTATTAAAAAAAATCGAACCGACCTAGGGCCGTGTCCGACTAGGACTCCTGGCCCGTTAGGCTATTTAAGCCGAGGGGGAGGCCCAGCCAGAGCTAACCCTAGCCCGAGCCGCCCCAGCTCTCGCCGCCGCCGCCGCCGCCGCCGCACGCCGCCCGAGGTCCGCCGCCTCCTCGAAATCCGCGTCGGTTTTTTTTATTTTTTTTCGAAAAACTGTTCGGTTTTTCCGTCGGTTTTTTTAGATTCATTTTTTTAATAGATCGGTTTTTCCGGTTTATTTAATTTAGCGAGCGTTCGTCATTTTCCTTTTCTCGGGTTAAATCCGTGATTTTTCTGATCGCGATTCCTGATCCAATTTTCTTTTTAGTATAACTTTTCGCTCGTTTATCAGAATCAGGTGATTCAAGCGCCTAGAGTTTCATCTTGAAAGCCTCTATCCATTTAACCAACTTAAACATGATTTTGCTACTGTAAAATTTTCCCTAGATCCAGATTAGTAGAACGAAGTTGTTTTCTTTCGTCGTTTGACTTTCGTTGCTTTGTTCGATTTGATTCTTTTGCCAACCGGAGTTCTTGAGTTGAACCTTCTGGTTAGATCTCTTATTTGAGTTTTACCTGTGCATTAGTTGAGTACTTATTGTATGCTTGTTTGTTTCTCTGCGATAGAATACCCGGAGTGCGTCGCTTGTTACTTCGAATCACTAGGTTTCCCAGATCTTCAGCAAGGCAAGTAACACTTTGATCATACCTTTTCTACTACCCAGTTTTATTGCATTAGATCAACCCTCACACATTGCATGGTTAGGATCTAATTAAATTGTGGGATGGAAAGTAGATGAGGTAGTACCTATTACCTGTTTATTATCAAACCTTTGGGAGTTACTTCTACGTTTGCTTATTATGCCATGCTATGCTAGTAGACGTGGATTGGGTGAGTGATATCCATGACAGATGTGAGTTTTGTTAATTAATGTTTATCTAAGGTGGCAACTTAAACACACATCTGGGTGGATTGAGGCACCTGGGTATTCCAGGACTTGCCTGTTTTCTTTTGGACCGCCACCCAGGTTCAAAGGGATCATGAGACTATTCATACTAGAAACTTCTGTGTGCAGCCACAAGCTATTATGGGCTGTAGCATAGTTGACTAAGTCGTGCGAACTCTTACAGTGGTAGACTAGCAGATGTAGGGGATGTAGGTGGTACGGTCTACCCGATCGTAAGGTGCTAGCGCTTCTGAAAGACTATGTCTCGGTCATCCATCTTCTCAAACACCTTGTAGTGCGAGAAACCAAACGGAGGCGATCGAGTCTTGTGGGGAAAAGTGCGCAAACCTCTGCAGAGTGTAATAAACTAATCATGGTTAGCCGTGTCCCTGGTTATGGACATCTTGAGTATCTAGTACCTGAATTATCATGTGAATCTCAACATGTTACTCTAAATTAATTTTGTTGGGTTATGTTTAATGATGATGCTTAATTGGGATTGAGAATGCTGTCAACCATTCTCAATGTTTAACAACTACCATGATAGTTAAATAATATCTATTCCTTTGTAGTAGGGAAAAATTGGCTTTACGCAAAACTGTAACCATAGAGCTTTCCACCAGCCAGATATGCATATAGTATAGTTGTTTCATTCCATTACTCTCTATGTGTTACATTGCCAGCATATTCCATGTGCTGACCCGTTTCGGGCTGCAACGTTAATGTTGCAGACTTTTCAGACGATGATTAAGGAGTTTTTAGGTCGTGGTTCTATACTCAGTGATGCCGTTGAAGTTGATGGACTCACTTATCTTCCAAGCCTTCCGCTGTTATCGTTATCAGATGGCCTTAAGCCATATTTATTGTAATAAGTTCTATTTTGAGACACTCGATGTAATAAGTGTGTGATTGCTACTCTGCTATAAATCCTCCGAGTACTGTGTGGTGTCAGCATTACTGATCCAGGGATGACACCGGAGCATAGAGATCCGACTGGTTGAGGTCTGGTCGCTACAGAGATGGTATCAGAGCACACGCTGACTATAGGACACAACCACTAAGCTAAAAGACCTAGATCACTATTCACTCTCTTCTCTTATGACTTCTCATCTTTTCTACTCTTTTAGGATGGCGGATGCAAGGAACAAGTTCACGCAACCGGATGAAGATACACCCTTTGGACGTCACTTGAAGGAAGTCACTAGATACCTGAACATAGGAGTACCAAGCTTCACAGGAACCTATAATGCCACTTTACCTGAAGAAGAGCACTGGATGATTCAAGTTCAAGTTCCAGGAAGGACGTTCATGCCAGTCACTGAGCCCATAGAGTTTTCTTTTGATGCACCAACTTGGAGTCTAGGAAAGAGCATCGCCATGGGATGCATTGGAGAAGTCTACCGCAAGGATCTCAAGGATACTATCTACCGGATTTGTGGGTGCCGAGATGAACACTGGGAGATGATTAGCACCAGGAAGGATAGATCAATCGCAGCTTTTATCCAGGAGCTAAACCAGCACATTCGACGACAGGAGAACCAGATGTGCGCCGACATGATAGATCTGAAGGAGGCTAAGACTAGAATCAAGGAACTGGAGGAAGAACTAAAGGCTACACGTGAAGATTATGAAGAGGAAATTGAAGTATTGGTGGAGAAGAATGACGACCTGATCAAGAAGATTGGAATATTTATGGGAGGCCCTACGCCAGTAGAGGAAGACGAAGAACCCAAGGAGATTAGCCCGGAAGACTACATCATCATCGACGGCACCGATTCGGATCCAGATAGTAGAGATGATGACTATGTTGATGAAGCTAGAGCAGATATCATGGAGTCTGCAACCGAAGAATATTTCTAGTAGACCACCTCATCAGTAGTAGTATTCCACCATGTAAATATAGTAGTCCGAGCACTTTTGCGATAGATAGATCGATTGTATGCCCTTGTTTGATTGAATGAAGTGAATTGTTTGCTTTTGCCTCATGTGCATATGGGTAGTGTTTTCTCTTTAGACCCCCTCTATTCTTACATCTCATCTTTTCTAAACTCTCAGATGCCTCCGAGACGTGACCCCGGATTTGCCTTTCCACCGGAACTCACCTAGTTGATCTAGCAGCAGAACACATTGATGCAATTGCTAGTCCAGAATCAGAATCAAGGGAACAACAACAACAACCCACCACCACCACCACCACCTGTTGATCACTTAGCCCGTTTTCTTAGGCTGAATCTGCCGGTGTTTTCCAGTAGCACCGAGCCGAGTGTAGCAGATGATTGGCTCCGCAAGACAGCTAGGGAGTTGACCACAGTAGGATGCACAGATGCGGATAAGGTAAAGTTTGCCGCACATCAGTTAGAAGGACCCGCAGTATCATGGTGGGAGAATTTCACAGCCACTTCCCAGTCGACACTGTCACATGAGACCAGTTTCAGCAGGCTTTTCGTACTGCACATGTTTCATCAGGAGCTATGGCCATGAAGAAGCGTGAGTTTCGCAACTTACGCAAGGGAGGACGAACAGTTGGCCAGTATGTGGAGGACTTTAGTAAGTTAGCACGTTATGCCCTAGATGACGTCGCTATGGATGCAGCTAAGCAAGATAAGTTTCTGGAAGGACTGAATGATGAGGTGAGCATGCCGTTGATGGTAGCAAGCTTCAACAACTACCAGGAGTTGGTAGATTGTGCTCTTATGATTGAAGGGAAGCAGCAGCAAATTGAGAATCACAAGAGGAAGTATGGACAAGGGAAGTACAATTTAGGAGCTCAGCTAAAACCACGTTTTACCCCTAGACCGGGAGGACATTTTCAGCACACCCATGGAGGAGGTAGCTCGCACAATCACAATGGCACCAAGAATGGTAATGGCAATGGAGGAAGCAACGGCCAGTACTGCACCAACCCATCAACCCCAGCCAAGCACGACCTGAGCCAAGTCACTTGCTTTAAGTGTCAGAAGACCGAACATTATGCCGATGAATGTCCTGAAGGCCAAAATGGCAATGGAAGTTCTGGGAAGAAGCCAAACCCTCTCAACAGGGGACAGGTGAACCACGTTAGCGTGGAGGAGGTTGAAGCTCAGCTCGATGCAGTAATAGGTAAGTTTTTGGTTAAGTCATTTACTGCACTCGTTCTTTTTGATACTGGTGCATCGCATTCATACATCTCAAGGGGATTTGTGGATAAGTATAACCTATCAACCCAAGCCCTTAGGTCACCCATGTTAGTAACCTCGCCTGGAGCAGAGTATGTGCCTAGTCTATGGTGTGATCGGTTACCATTAAGGATTGGTAACTATGTTTTTCCCTCAGACCTAATAGTATTGGAATCCCAAGGATTGGAAGTGATATTAGGCATGGATTGGTTATCAAAGTATGAAGGGAATATTGAATGTGCTAGTAAGTCAATTTTGCTTACCACCCCAGAAGGGAGAAGGATCAAGTATGTATCCAGGCATGTGCCAAAGAGGACTCAAGTAAATTGCCTAACAGGAGTTGTGCAGGAGGAAGTACCAGTGGTAAGGGATTTCCCTGAAGTATTTCCAGAGGAGTTGCCAGGCATGCCACCGGATAGAGATATTGAGTTTTTGATTGAGCTATTTCCAGGCACAGGGCAATATCAAAGAGACCATATAGGATGCCAGCAAAGGATTTGGTGGAAATTAAGAAGCAGATTAAGGAGTTACTGGATAAGGGATATATCCGCCCATGTTCTTCGCCTTGGGGATCGCCAGTACTTCTAGTGGAGAAGAAGGATGGATCGTTAAGGATGGTTGTTGATTATCGAGGATTGAACGAAGTAACGATCAGGAACAAGTACCCACTACCAATGATTAATGATCTGTTTGATCGATTGCAAGGAGCTAAGGTATTTTCCAAGATCGATCTGCGATCAGGATACCACCAGTTGAAGATTCGAGAACAGGATATTCCGAAGACAGCTTTTACCACCAGGTATGGGCTGTACGAGTATACCGTTATGTCATTTGGTCTGACTAACGCACCTGCCTATTTTATGAACATGATGAACAAAGTGTTTATGGAGTTTTTGGATAAGTTCGTCATAGTGTTCATTGATGATATCCTGGTTTATTCGAAGAATGAGGAGGAGCATAAGGAGCATTTGCGTTTGGTACTTGGAAAGCTCAGAGAACATCAATTATATGCCAAGTTCAGCAAATGTGAGTTTTGGTTGAAGGAAATAAGATTCCTTGGACACGTTATATCTGGAGAAGGTATAGCAGTTGATCCCACTAAAGTTGATACCGTGACCAAGTGGGAAGCCCCAACAACAGTTGGAGAGATCCGGAGTTTTCTTGGACTCGTAGGATACTACCAGAGATTTATTAAGAATTTCTCAAAGATTGCGAAGCCTATGACTGAGTTGTTAAAGAAAGATACCAAGTTCATATGGATGGAGGAATGTGAGGCTAGTTTCCAGGAGTTGAAGAAACGCTTGGTTACCTCACAAATGTTGATTTTGCCAGACCAGACCAAAGATTATGAGGTGCATTGCGATGCTTCACGTCGAGGACTTGGAGCAGTGCTTATGCAGGAAGGGAGAGTTGTTTCATATGCCTCAAGACAACTGAAGCCTCATGAGTTAAATTATGCCACACATGATTTGGAGTTAGCAGCCATAGTGCATGCTTTGAAAACATGGAGGCATTTCCTCATTGGAAACCATTGTGAGGTGTACACGGATAATAAGAGTTTGAAGTACATTTTCACACAGAAGGAGTTGAATCTCAGACAAAGGAGATGGTTGGAGCTCATCAAGGATTATGATATGAGATTGCATTATCATCCCGGAAAGGATAATGTAGTAGTTGAGGCATTAAGTCGTAAGAGCCATGTCAATACGTTACTGACGAGAGAAATACCCAAGGAGTTAGCAGAAAATCTTCGTGAACTATGTTTGGAAATAGTTCCGACAGGTTATGTAGCAGCATTGGAGATTCAGTCAACTTTGATGGATAAAATCAGAGAAGCTCAGAAGGCTGACAAAGAGATTGCCGCTATTAAGGAGAAACTGAGCAAAGGAAAAGCTAAAGGATTTCGTGAGGATGAGCACGATACCCTATGGTTCGACGACCGCATTTACGTGCACAATGACCCGGAGATCAGGAAGTTGATTTTGCAAGAGGAACATGACTCACCGTATTCAATTCACCCAGGAAATACCAAGATGTATTTGGATCTGAAGGATATTTTCTGGTGGACTGGAATGAAGAAGGATATTGCGGAGTATGTAGCAGTTTGTGATGTATGTCAGAGAGTAAAGGCAGAGCATCAGAAGCCAGCAGGATTGTTACAACCATTGCCGATACCCGAATGGAAGTGGGATAAGCTAGGCATGGATTTTATCACGGGATTGCCCAGGACTCGTTCAGGCTATGACTCGATTTGGGTTGTAGTTGATCGATTAACAAAGGTAGCTCATTTTATCCCGGTAAAGACCACTTACACCAGTGCTAAGTTGGCAAAGATATACATGACCAGGATTGTATGTTTGCATGGAGTTCCAAGGAGTATCATATCAGATAAAGGAACCCAGTTTACCTCAAAGTTCTGGAAGCAGTTGCACGAAACTATGGGAACCAGGCTAGAATTAGTACAGCTTTTCATCCACAGATAGATGGACAGACCGAGAGAGTCAATCAGATTTTGGAGGATATGCTGAGAGCTTGTGCGCTAGATTATGGATCTAGTTGGGACGACAATTTGCCATATGCAGAGTTCTCTTACAACAACAGTTACCAAACCATCTTAAAGATGGCCCCTTTCGAAGCTTTGTATGGAAGGAGGTGCAGGACACCGTTGTCATGGGACGAAGTTGGAGACCGCCAGTTGTTTGGACCTGACTTGATTAAACAGTCTGAACAGAAGGTGAAGTTGATTCGCGATAGGCTCAAGGTAGCCCAGTCCAGACAGAAAAGTTATGCAGATTCTAAACGTAAGGAGACAGTTTACGAAGTTGGAGATACAACTTATCTTCAAGTATCTCCACTTCGGGGAACAAAGCGTTTTGGAGTTAAAGGGAAGTTAGCACCACGATTTGTAGCACCATATCGAGTTTTGGAGCGTATGGGACAAGTGGCCTACAAGTTGGAATTGCCTGAAGGATTATCACGAGTTCATGATGTGTTCCATGTTTCTCAGTTAAAGAAATGCCACGCGGAGATGGCTGACATGCCTTTGAGAGACACAGTGCGTTTGGAAATTATTCAGTTGGATAATGATTTGACGTACGAGGAGAAACCAATTAAGATTCTCGAGTTTGCCAGTCGAGTTACCCGCAGCAAGGTTATCAAGTTTTGCAAAGTTCAGTGGAGCCACCACACAGAGGATGAAGCCACCTGGGAGCAAGAGGAAGATTTGTTGAAGGAACACCCTCACCTATTTTCTAGCCAACCCGAATCTCGAGGGCGAGATTCATCTTAAGGGGGGTAGGTTTGTAACATCCCAAATTTTCAATTTGGAATGTTATACATTAGATCATCACTGCATACCATATTTTATTTTGCATTTTGGTTGATCCTAGAAATTCTATGCAACTCAATGACCCACGGAGAGAGTTGGGGATTTCGTTATTTTCATATTTCAGTTTTCTCAAATTTTGAGAATAGGATCATTTGATTTTATTTATTCTATCATCAATTATTTCTATTACAAAAATATGAGAGAGGGAATAAAATGACTTTCCCAAAATAAATAAATATTGAGGATTTAATAATAAAATCAAATAGGATTTTATTTCGGAGTTTTTCGGTGTTTTATTTGAATTTAGAAAAAATGCGCGTTTTTCAAAATTGCATTTAGGTCCCAAATAAATGTTCACCTTGTGCGACTTGATTTTAGAAGCCCGTGAAAATTTATTTCGCAATTTTTGGAGTCCGTTTCATATTTCTTTTTATTTTTCTTCTGCACGTAATTATTAAAAAAAATCGAACCGACCTAGGGTTGTGTCCGACTAGGACTCTCGGCCCGTTAGGCTATTTAAGACGGGGGGAGGCCCAGCCAGAGCTAACCCTAGCCCGAGCCGCCCCAGCTCTCGCCGCCGCCGCCGCCGCCGC